>NC_091131.1:19159799-19459799 GCF_040183065.1 Periplaneta americana
ACTGTTTCGGCTAAATTGGAAAGTATCCAAAGAAAATTCATATCCTCATGGTCATACAGATTTCTACTCAATTATCGCGGTTCGAGTTATGAGATAAAGTGGGATTAAAACAACAAATGTAACCTCCGGATGTAAGCAACAACTGGTCAATAAAAACGAGATCACCCTGTTAAGTCTTGGGTTGATGTTCCATTATGCATAAGTCACATTTATTTTGTAGTCTTTGTTGGAATGGCACTTCCTCCAGCAAGACGGGCAGTTGGTTTGCTAAGGCCCGATTGTATAAACCATTTAATCTTAGATCAGAGGTTAAATTGATCCTTGATTTAGGTGAACTTAGAATTTTGTGTTGTACAAAGTCTAATCTGAGATTAATTTGTCTCAAACTAAAGTCAACTTTGACTGAAGAAATTTCTCCGATTAAGTTACATGATCCAAGTTCAGTTATTTCTTTTCTGTTTGAAATATACGAGTGGCAGACTGTGCAAATAAAATATCCATTATTATTAATATTAATAGATATGTTAGGTACATTTATATATATTTCTTTCAATTTCTTGCCTTAATACACAAACATTCTTATATTTTATATCGTGTTCAGCAGTATCAAATAACATAACCTATAATTATATTATGTTTATAACAACCATTAATTATTAATGGGTATGATAGGTACATTCATAAATGTTCGATTAACTGTATTACTAAACGAAAATTGTCGTTTTATAAAGCTTTATTATGTTTAGCAGTATCAAACACCATAACATGATAACAACTTGGAGAACAGTCAACCTTCTTCTTTTTGTCCGCCATTATTTACATTGCAAAAAAAACAGTGTCTCCAACAGAGTGTAATACGGAAAGTCGCCAAAAAGTAGTTGTAAAGTCGCTAGATTTCTCATTATCAACAAAGAAAGATTAAATTTTGTCACTATGGGGTGTTAAAAAGGTCACTAAATCCCTATTTAAGCAATATAAAAGTTAAAAGATATTGTTGTTGAAAAAGAGTTAAAATCGCTAGATTGGCAACACTGAACAAACCTGTATAACATGGTCCGCGCATCACGTACTTCACCTGTTTATGCGATGTTGCCAAATCCTTTTCACGTGAACTTAGATTGCATTTGAATCAAGGTAATTTGATCGCAGAAAAGTTTTATACAATAGAAGAAGTATCTGAACTCGGTTTACTTTTCGATCTTCGATCAAAGTTGATCTTTAGTCAGGGAGTTTTATACAATTGGGCCTAAGAAAAGCCGACGCTGAGAACCAGTTAATCTGCAGGGTAGAATGTGTGACCCTATTAACCTGTCACCAACACACGAATTTTAAATTACGTTTTGCATAAAAGCTATTAATTACAGACTCATGTTTATTGGACTTCTTCTTCTTGTAATCCGTACTACCACCCCTCAAAATATTATATATTTTTCATACATCTCGATTACACAACTTTTAACACTGTATCACTTCGGAATATGTATTGTATGACTTTCTTGTGTTAAATTTCTATCGTACAAGGTTTACATGTTTCTACCTGTTATTGGTCTTCTTCAGAACTGGTCGTTGCTGGTCTTCGCGCCTCTTATTCTGTTTCCTGTGGGGGTGTGTGTGTGTAGTGTAATGTAGAGTCAAAGAGTGTGTGTTCTGAAATTGAGTTGTGTGTTGAGAATTTCATTGGGGTGTGTTTTTGTGTGTCTGTATATTTCATATTGTTCTAGTGTGTTTAGTTTCTGGCTTTTTGGTTGGATATATAGTATTTCCATGTCTATGTTGATGTCTCTGTAGGTGTGGTTAGCATTTGTAATGTGTTCTGCATATGTGGAATTGTTTTGTAATTTTGTTATAGCTGTGATGTGTTCTTTGTAACGTGTTTGAAATGATCTGCCTGTCTGTCCTATGTAGAAGTTGTTGCAGGTGTTACATTTGAGTTTGTATACGTCTGTGTGGTTGTATTTGTTTGTTTGTGTGTTGAGATGTTTTTGTAGAGTGTTATTTGTTCTGTATGCGATGTTGTAATTTAGCACAAGAAACTCATGCAATATATATTCCGAAAAGAACTTTTTACTGTAACATCCTGTATAGGAGCACTACATTTATTGTCTATGGAGCTTCTTTGATTGCACAGAATTCCGTTTCAATATAGAACATGCTACAGATAATTTTGTAAGCTTTATTGTGTATTTCACTTTCATTTTTTAAAACCAAAAATACGCAACATATAGAAGCGATTTCTGTTTATTAATCTTTGTTTATCTTTCATTCGAGATCCATCAGAGAATATATGATACGTGGGCGTATAGAATTTGGATCAGTCCGAGTATATAACAGCTTTTTTATACGTGACAGGATGTCCCATTTTCAAGTGATGCGCCTTTTGTTCGTATTCGATATTGTTAGTCTATGGGCTTTGCAAATTTCTGTTAGAAACAGCTGTTATATTCCTGCAATTACTGATGCTGCTTCAGTGAAGATGGTGCGGTATACTCTAGTTATTCGCAGTATGAAGGCCATCTGAATTTCAATAATTTGGTTTATGTCTAGTTCCTTTGTACAAGTGTGGGACCCACCTCACCGGCCCTGGCCGGAGGAGAACATCAGAGGGAAACCTAGCAAAGGGGATGTAGTGGAACTGATAAGTAGATTGCGGACTTTTTGGAGTCTAAGGCAGCCACGGGTAAATTTGTACTCAGATTACATCAAGTCGCAATACATATAAGGTAATATCAATCGAAGAGTATAGCTTACTCCGTTCGGATCCCAGCCGCGGATTCTCAACACAATCATCTGACGTAGACTACATAATAATTATTTATAAATGGATAAATCAAGAAACTAGTTCGATTAATTAAAGTGTGTCTCAGTGAAATGTACAGCAGAGTTCGTATAGGTCAGTTTCTGTCAGATGCGTTTCCAATTCACTGTAGGCTAAAGCAGGGAGATACACTATCACCTTTACTTTTTAACTTTGCTCTAGAATATGCCATTAGGAAAGTCCAGGATAACAGAGAGGATTTGGAATTGAACGGGTTACATCACCTGCTTGTCTATGCGGATGACGTGAATATGTTAGGAGAAAATCCACAAACGATTACGGAAAACACGGGAATATTACTGGAAGCAAGTAAAGGGATAGGTTTGGAAGTAAATCCCGAAAAGACAAAGTATATGATTATATCTCGTGACGAGAATATTGTACGGAATCGAAAAATATAAAAATTGGAAATTTATCTTTTGAGGATGTGGAGAAGTTCAAATATCTTGGAGCAACAGTAACAAATATAAATGACACTCGGGAGGAAATTAAACACAGGATAAATATGGGAAATGTCTGTTATTCGGTTGAGAAACTTTTATCATCCAAGTCTGCTGTTGAAAAATCTGAAAGTTAGAATTTATAAAATAGTTATATTACCGGTTGTTCTGTATGGTTGTGAAACTTGGACTCTCACTTTGAGAGAGGAACAGAGATTAAGGGTGTTTGAGAATAAGATGCTTAGGAAAATATTTGGGGCTAAGAGGGATGAAGTTACAGGAGAATAGAGAAAGTTACACAACACAGAACTGCACGCATTGTATTCTTCACCTGACATAATTAGGAACATTAAATCCAGACGTTTGAGATGGGCAGGGCATGTAGCACGTATGGGCGAATCCAGAAATGCATATAGAGTGTTAGTTGGGAGGCCGGATGGAAAAAGACCTTTAGGGAGGCCGAGACGTAGATGGGAAGATAATATTAAAATGGATTTGAGGGAGGTGGGCTATGATAATAGAGAATGGATTAATCTTGCTCAGGATAGGGACAAATGGCGGGCTTATGTGAGGGCGGCAATGAACCTCCGGGTTCCTTAAAAGCCAGTAAGTAAGTGAATAAGTAAATGGATAAATTATATTTTATTTCATCTTAATTTTTACTGTCCAGAACAAGCTAGGAAAATACATCACAATTTGCCACTCTTAGTAAAACGCGTAAATTTTCGTCTAATAGTCATGATTTTCCCGCCACTGATAAATGCTTGTGTACTGGAGTAGTAGGGAAGTTTGATGGAATGGAGGGGGTGAAGTAAAGGAAGATCACTGCGCTGTCCCTGCGACGTCATTATTGCTAGTAAACACGCTCACATTTTTGCCGATCCCTGGCCTAATGTGTCGTGAGAGATTTTGAAACATTCGACGTTAATTTTGAAACAATTGACAACCATATGTGGGGTATAAATATCGCTGGAATTCAAGCTGATTCAAATAATATTGATTTTAACTGCCTTCGCATTACGAAATCCCATATGTCATTATGGAACGAGGCGTGGTTGATATGTGGTATACAATGTTCATTTCAGATAACACACACATCCCAGGGGTTTGAAGAATGCAGTATCAATGGAAATGATCTATTGTTAAAAGCACAATATGTGGTATAAACAAGAGCTATATTATCAATATCAACCGCGACGGTACAATAAAAGTGACAGATATTAAATTGACTACATTCTCTCATTTTACAAAGAGCACAGCTACAAAAAATACAAGAATCTTATTCCTTAACAAATTACGTATCCGTATAGCATGTCGTTCAGAAAATAAGTTCCGACTATTATTTATTTATTTATTTATTTATTTATTTAATCTAACAGGATTAAGTTCCATAAGGCCTTCTATTCCATCCTACCAGATAGAACATATGTATGTATGTATGTATGTATGTATGTATGTATGTATGTATGTACGTATGTATGCATGTATTTGTTAACACTACAATTGGGTATACACCCGGTGGCAGTGATATACAATATACAATAATTACAACTACATGAAATAAAATAAAATAAACCTAAATGAAATAAAATAAAATAAACGTAAATCTATAAATAGTAGATGCAATAAACCTAGGACTACAATTAAAAACTATTCTATAATAACGCCTACGATAAGCAAAAGTAAATCTAACTTATAAGTACTTCTATTTCACCCAACTATTACCAATTTAAATAATTACATATCACCTTAATTAATTACATACCAACTTAATTACACATCATCTTAATTAATTACATATCACCTTAATTTATTTACATATCAACTAAATTACATATCATCTTAATTAATTACATATCAACTTAATTATTTTACATATCAACTTAATAATTACATATCAACTTAATTAATTACATATCAATTCAATTAATTACATGACACAACTTAAATAATTACGCTGCACCTCCAATTACATTTTCAGTCTAATCTTCTCAACGTTTCCTTAAATGCATTGATTTTAAGAGGACCACCCTGAAAGATTGCCGCAGGTAAGCTGTTCCAGTCTACTATTGTGCGGTTAACAAAAGAAATTTTTGCCACGTCCGTTCTTTGTTTTCTACAAGAATTGTTTTTTCTATAAATATAAAAAAGAATGTATATACTGACGAAAATAATACAAATTAAGTTAAAGCCCTACAGAGGGTCAACAGGGTCAAAAGAACACTATAGAGCTCTCATCGAGCTAATACAAGAAAAAAAAAAAAGAAAGGAAAACAGAGATAGCAATGATAGTGATAATAATAATAATAATAATAATAATAATAATAATAATGGTAATAATAATAATAATGATAATAATAATAATGGTAATAATAATAATAATAATAATAATAATAATAATAATAATAATAATAATAAATGCATTACATATTAATTGTCAATTTTACAACAGCATAGTTACAATATTTATTATATGCCATGGCTTAAGCTGAAGTTGCATAACCTGACAGGTATTCAACAAAGCAATTCCATATTAGAATGCGATTCTTTAATTTAAATTTGAATTATGATATTGTCCGACAGTCTTTGACATTGTCAGGAAGAGAATTCCAGTGGCGTGGAATCGATATGCTGAAAGACGATGAGTAGAAGGATGTTCTGTGCAGAGGAATAGATGAGTAGAAGGATGTTCTGTGCAGAGGAATAGAGAGAAGGTACATGTTCCGGGTTCGAGGTAGTGAAAGGTAAACAAAACGAGATGCTAGGTAAGAAGGTGTGGAGGTGTGGATGATTTTAAATAGTAATAAGAGACAATTGAAGTGTCTTCTTTCTTTAAGTGGATTCCACAACAACAATTCTTTTATTGGGTTATTTTACGACGCTGTATCAACATCTAGGTTATTTAGCGTCTAAATGAAATGAAGATGATAATGCCGGTGAAATGAGTCCGGGGTCCAGCACCGAAAGTTACCCAGCATTTGCTCGTATTGGGTTGAGGGAAAACCCCGGAAAAACCCTCAACCAGGTAACTTGCCCCAACCGGGATTCGAACCCGGGCCACCTGGTTACGCGGCCAGACGCGCTGACCGTTACTCCACAGGTGTAACAATAATTCTAGTGACGGTGTTACATGATCGAATTTTCTAATGTTACAAACGAAACGAAAGCAGATATTGTGAACACGCTGAGTGTGTTACAAGCATTATATTACAGGATACTATATCCGTAAGGATATAGTATGTTGTTCAGAAAATGAGTTCAGATTATGTTATGTAAAATATTAAGGGTTAAAGATTGTGATATACATTCAGAAAATAAGTTCCGATTATGTTTTATACCTAGAATGTTATAGATAACGATTATAGTATTCCGTAGCCATGAAGTATGCCATTGTGAAAATGAGTTTAGATTATGTGTTATGTAACAGTACATTATGCAACGAGCCTATAATGATAGTAATTAAGAAGCGAGTATGGATGGTTATGAAACGAGCGCAGGTGAGTTTCATAATTTTCATACGAGCTTCTAAATTACCATTATAGGCGAGTTTCATACGACTTTTTATGCTCGACCATATTTCTAACTTGAAATTATTAATTTTATTTGTATCTAACTGACCTTGAGCAATACCTCGTAAATTGTGAGAAGTGCGCAGACGCGAAAGTATTGATTTTTTTCCGAGGAACAGATGTCCACATTGACTTTGACAGCCTATAAGAACATACAGAGTAAACTAAATATTAACTTTGATATAACATTGAAATTAAATTAGACATTGAAAAACGAGATGACAAATTCAATTTATATGAATATTATTTACAATTAACGCTAATTATTATAGTAACAGAACATAACGTTCTGTGACAGTATTGGTTTTCCAGCCTCCGTGACTTTTCGCTAATTCTCTTTCGATTGCATATCCGAGAATAATCGATACTTGCGGTTTTATAACGGTACAAAGCTGACTTGTCATTGGCTAAGGTTTTATAACGGTACAAAGCTTACTCGTCGTTGGCTGAACACCTGTACTTTAATGAGTAGGTGTACTTTAATGACATGCATTAAAGGACTGCTACCAGGTGTATAATTACTACATTTCGGCATGGTCGAGCATAAAATATTATTAGAGGTTAAGGGTTGTATTGTGACTTCAGAATATAAGTACCGATTTTGTGTTATATGCATTATTAAATCATAAACGCTGTCCACAGTTTCTTGGGTACCACAGTCTATGGTCAACCCAGACGTCTTTTCACGTCTGAAAGCACAATAACAATTTTTCAACCACATACACGCATTCTGAAGACAGATTATCTCCCAATACATCTATCATATCATACATTAATGTATTTCTCTGAGCGTCAAACTTTTTTTCTAGAGGTATTCAATATATAGAGTTAGTTGGGAGGCCAGAGGGAAAAAGACCTTTGGAGAGGCCGAGACGTAGATAGGAAGATAATATTAAAATGGATTTGAGGGAGGTGGGATATAATGATAGAGACTGGATTAATCTTTATATATATATTTTTTTAATCTGAGACGATTCTAACCGGCGTCGGGGTTGTATCCGGCGTGGCTTAGTGGATAAAGCATCAGCACGTAGAGCTGAAAACCCGGGTTCATATCCCGGCGCCGGAGAGAATTTTTCTCCGTTCCATCACTCTTTCATCATATGATGACGCAGAATATCTGCATGGAAATATCATATGTACTTCGGTACATCAAAATATATATGATATGCGTAATAAATCACTTTAGATTTAAGACGGCGCCTATACCGTCGGATCCCGGCCAACCAGTCACTCATTCGAGTGCACCTCAACACATGTATGGACTTCGGTCCTGCGTTCATAGACATCTATGACGTAGTGCAGAGGGCGGCCACTAGAGGGAACCCAAGAGATGGAGCTTAATCTGAGACGATTCTAACCGGCGTCGGGGTTGTATCCGGCGTGGCTTAGTGGATAAAGCATCAGCACGTAGAGCTGAAAACCCGGGTTCATATCCCGGCGCCGGAGAGAATTTTTCTCCGTTCCATCACTCTTTCATCATATGATGACGCAGAATATCTGCATGGAAATATCATATGTACTTCGGTACATCAAAATATATATGATATGCGTAATAAATCACTTTAGATTTAAGACGGCGCCTATACCGTCGGATCCCGGCCAACCAGTCACTCATTCGAGTGCACCTCAACACATGTATGGACTTCGGTCCTGCGTTCATAGACATCTATGACGTAGTGCAGAGGGCGGCCACTAGAGGGAACCCAAGAGATGGAGCTTAATCTGAGACGATTCTAACCAGCGTCGGGGTTGTATCCGGCGTGGCTTAGTGGATAAAGCATCAGCACGTAGAGCTGAAAACCCGGGTTCATATCCCGGCGCCGGAGAGAATTTTTCTCCGTTCCATCACTCTTTCATCATATGATGACGCAGAATATCTGCATGGAAATATCATATGTACTTCGGTACATCAAAATATATATGATATGCGTAATAAATCACTTTAGATTTAAGACGGCGCCTATACCGTCGGATCCCGGCCAACCAGTCACTCATTCGAGTGCACCTCAACACATGTATGGACTTCGGTCCTGCGTTCATAGACATCTATGACGTAGTGCAGAGGGCGGCCACTAGAGGGAACCCAAGAGATGGAGCTTAATCTGAGACGATTCTAACCGGCGTCGGGGTTGTATCCGGCGTGGCTTAGTGGATAAAGCATCAGCACGTAGAGCTGAAAACCCGGGTTCAAATCTCGGCGCCGGAGAGAATTTTTCTCCGTTCCATCACTCTTTCATCATGGATTAATCTTGCTCAGGATAGGAATCAATGGCGGGCTTATGTGAGAGCGGGAATGAACCTCCGGGTTCCTTAAAAGCCAGTAAGTAAGTTGTAATAATAATAATAATAATAATAATAATAATAATAATAATAATAATAATAACAATAATAACAATAATAATAATAATAATAATAACAATAATAATAATAATAATAATAATAATAATAATAATAATTTGAAAGTATTAGTGTACGTAATTTTGAAGCAAGGTGTATTAAGGACACACAGCGCACACAGATTACCTCATGAAATCTATTTCGTGTTTTCAAGAGTCAGTCTGAAAACAAAATCATTCTTTGTGTAAAATTATAGCTTCCTTCAGACGTTTCAATCCAATATTTGCCCCGCGTGTTTCGATGGCATTAAGAATGAATCATTCTCATTGGTCCCTGATTCAGTGTGAGATGTATGTCCCAGGAAATTATGACGGGATTGTTTCCTGATCGCCTCCATGTGGTAATAGCCCTATTTCCTGCAGTCTGATTGGTTCTATTATTTCTGTTACTGGAGGAATAAAATCGCTTGCATTACAGAAGTTGTATCAATATCCGCGATCGCCTGACGTGTACCTTCGCTCGCAGACTTGCGACGCATTTCCTGTCATCACGACACAATTATAGCCAGGAAAGAGGCTGATATTTGTGCTTACACAATGAGCTATGAGGTCATGTACCCCACTTTCATGTAACATAATTTCAACGCAAAAATCTAGTTTCGATTATAGTGAATAGTAATCATTAGAGATTGAATTTCTTTACCCTACTCGCTACTGTTAACGCAGCAAGTATGTCTAAGGTAATAAGGCAGTGTAAATATACTGTAAAACACAGCAGTTCCCATTTCTCTCTTTACCTCATTAACTTTTAAAACTATCCATTTAAAAATTTTAAGGCACATTAAGGAAAATCTGAAGAACATAACCTGTAAATTTTCATATTCTATTAGACATATTATAGCATTTTTTTTAAATGTCGAAAAAATCTTGTGGAAAAAATTGAGAATAGTGACGGACAAGTGCCAATTCCTTTTTTATAAACTAATGAAATGGTTTGTATTACGTTTCACAGAGCCTACAGATATCATTTAAATTTGATATGTAGGGCCATTTTCCTACGTTGCTCTGGAAATGAGATAAGACTTCTATTTATTCTTTTACTCAGTTATTTATTTACTAATTTATTTATTTCATCATGTATTTATTTATTTCCTTATCCACTTATTTGCTTATTTATTTACTTATTTCTCATTTTTTACTTTGTTTCTCTGTCTGTCTCTCTGTCTGCCTACCTACCTACTGTATCTACCTACCTAGGCCTATCTATCTCCCTACCTATCTCTCTAGGCCTCTCTATTTATCTATCTGTCTGTCTGTCCATCTGTCCGTCCGTCCGTCCGTCCATCCATTCATCCACCCACCCACCCACCCACCCACCCACCCATCCATCCATCCATCCATCCATCCATCCATCCATCCATCCATCCATCCATCCATCCATCCATCCATCTATCTATCTATCTATCTATGTATCTATCTATCTATTTATCTATCTATCGATCCATCCATTCATCCATCCAGGCCTATCTATCTTTTATATATCTAGGCCTATCTATTTATTATATATCTATCTAGACCTGCCTGCCTGCCTGTCTCTGTCTGTCTGTCTGTCTGTATGTCTGCCTGTTTGTCTGTCGTCTGTCTTTGTCGTTTCTCTGTCTGTCTGTCTGTCTATCCATCCATCCATTTTTGTCAAAAATTAATGTAAATATTGAAATTTTTCACATTTCTAAAATAAACCATCTCATTTCTAGGAAAATAATTTTAGTTATAAAATTAAATGATGTCTGTGGGTTCTGTAAAAAATCATTCAGATCCTCCCTCTTGTCTAAATTGCTCTGTAAATTGTATTTATATTTGAGTTGTCGTTATCAGCCTATGATATTAGTTTTGAAACACCCTGCGTTTGTAATACTGTAGTAGAACCATCCACCTCAGTCCTGTTATTTTTGTGTAATCCTGGTATCAGAATGTGCTTTTCAATTCGGTCCAATCTGAGATTTCGCTTTATCCTGTTTCGTAAATATTACTAATTGCTGTTAATTTTGCGTACTTTTGCAGGATCTAAATAGAAAGGATTTTTATCTTATGACGGTTTTCATAAAGTGTTTTTATGCTCGCGGGATCCATTGAGAGAAGAATTCAATTGAATTCCCTTCCTATTCAGGCCAGAGTTTCGAGAGATTAATTTTTCATGCCTCTGTAAATACAAAAGGAAGGTACACAAATCTTCTTAGCACAATATTCTGGTCCCCTACGCAAGCCGTTTTGAGTTCGTATTCAAACACCGTTTTATCGCATAAATCAGATTGAATTTATGCTGTATAAATGAAAATATTCCAGGAGAGGTACAAAGATGCTATATTTTATTTAAAATCCAGTCTATAAGTCACGTACAATGCAGATCACTCAAATACCTTTACTGTGAAATTTCAGGTGACTCCATTTCCTAACTTCGGTCTATTGTTACCTGAAAGTATAACACTTTGTGTCTTTGGCTAGAAATTCGTTTTTAGTTTCCCGTTAAACTGAAGAAAGAAATTGCTATGAGGAGTTCCTTATAAAATGGCTAGTTTCCGTTTTCTTATTCACTATCTGTGGACTTCAGAGCAATAGCGGCCTAATCCAGAATTATACGGCGCGGAATAGTAAATGAAGATGAAGTGTAGTCAACTAGCATCTTTGGCAGCGTTGCCAATTAGACGAGCGGGAGGGGAGGACTAACGAACTGTAGGCCTATTTTCCTATATTTCATAATCATCATTATATTTTATTATATTTTATGCTCAACTATGCCGAAATGTAGTAATTATACACCTGGTAGCACTCCTTTAATGCATGTCATTAAAGGACAGGTGTTCAGCCAATGACAAGTCAGCTTTGTACCGTTATAAAACCGCAAGTATCGATTATTCTCGGATATTCAATCGAAAGAGAATTAGCGAAAAGTCACGGAGGCTGGGAATCCAATACTGTCGCAGAAGGTTATGTTCTGTTACTATAATAATTAGAGTTAATTGTAAATAATATTCAAATAAATTCAATTTGTCATCTCGTTTTTCAATTCTAAATCAATTTTCAGGTTATACCAGAGTAATGTTATCTTATTCTGTGCCAAGGTTAATGAAATTCGGCCTCGGAAAAAATCAATACTTTCGAGTCTGCGCACGTCTCACAATTCAGGTCAGTTCGCACATAACCATTTTTTTTTTATATTTTTAAGTTAGAAATATGTCGAGCATAAAAAGTCGTATGAAACTTGCCTATAATGGTAATTAAGACGCTCGTATGAAAATTATGAAACTCGCTTGCGCTCGTTTCATAAGCAATCATACTTGTGTCTTAATTACTACCATTATAGGCTCGTTTCATAATGTACTAATATTATATTATATTATATTATATTATATTATATTATATTATATTATATTATATTATATTATATTATATTATATTATATTATATATTATACTTACAAATGGCTTTTAAGGAACCCGCAAGTTCACTGTCGCCCTCACATAAGCCCGCCATTGGTCCCTATCCTGAGCAAGATTAATCCACTCTCTATCATCATACCCCACCTCCCTCAAATCCATTTTAATATTATCCTCCCACCTGCGTCTCAGCCTCCCCAAAGGGCTTTTCCCCACCAGTCTCCCAACTAATACTCTATATGAATTTCTGGATTCGCCCATACGTGCTACATGTCCTGCCCATCTCAAACATTTCGATTTAATGTTCCTAATTATGCCAGGTGAAGAATACAATGCGTGCAGTTCTGCGTTGTTTAACTTTCTCCATTCTCCTGTAACTTCATCCCTCTTAGCCCTAAATTTTTTCCTAAGAATCTTATTCTCAAACATCCTTAACTTCTGTTCGTCTCTCAAAGTGAGAGTCCAAGTCTCACAACCATATAGAACAACCGGCAATATAACTGTTTTATAAATTCTAACTTTCAGATTTTTTGACAGCAGACTAGATGACAAAATCTTCTCAACCGAATAATAACAGGCATTTCCCATATTTATTCTGCGTTTAATTTCCTCCCGAGTGTTATTTATATATTCTGTTACTGTTGCTCCAAGATATTTGAATTTTTCCATCTCTTCGAAAGATAAATCTCCGATTTTTATGTTTCCATTTCGTACAATATTGTATTGTATTGTATTTTATTATATTATGTACTACATTATGTTATGTTATGTTGTGTTGTGTTGTGTTGTGTTGTGTTGTGTTGTGTTGTGTTGTGTTATACTATACTATATTATATTATATTATATTATATTATATTATATTATATTATATTATATTATATTATATTATATTATATTATATTATATTATATTATATTATATTATATTATATTATATTATATTATATTGCTTAGGAAAATATTTGGGGCTAAGAGGGATGAAGCCACAGGAGAATGGAGAAAGTTACAGAACACAGAACTGCACGCATTGCATTCTTCATCTGACATAATTAGGAACATTAAATCCAAACGTTTGAGATGGGCAGGGCATGTATCACGTATGGGCGAATCCAGAAATGCATATAGAGTGTTAGTTGTGAGAACTGGAAGAATTGGAAGCTCGGATTCGGGACGTTATCACTAATGTAGGACATAACTTCCTCCAGAAGACTGTGGTTTCCATTCCCGGCCGCTTATGGAAATTGGTCGACGCCACAGGTGTCTACGTTGAATTCTGAGGTATGCATTCGTATTCCCATTTAATAATGTACACATAACATTAATTTAAATAAATTGGCGCTGTAAATGTAGATGTTATAGGCATACGTCTTTTTTAATGCTTAGTTACTTCCCGTCCAACCTGTAGATTTCTAGTTACGACATTTTTAATATAGTTTTTATTGCAGCAATCCCATGCTATTGCACTATAATGTTTAATGTAAAAATGAAATTTTTTGCGTTAACAACAAATACTCATAAAATGAGAAGTTTCAACGACTAAAATTTATGTAATCACTATTAAGGAACAAAAATACTCACTTGAAGGCGAAGGTATATATGCCATTTATATAATAATTGAAAATATGGCACTTAAATTGCGTTAATTGCGTTGAGAGTTCAACCATATTCACAATTCTCATACACAAGAACCAATTTGTTAAGAATCTAAATAACTTAATTACAGATATTCTATGAATTTCCCGTCACTTTTATTTCTCACCTCTTTACAAACAAGATAATATTCAGACACATGAATTAATCATAAAGAGGTTGAACTGAATTAATTAAAGTTTTTATAATTCATTAAACTAATAAATGCTAGAATAGCTGTGTTTAACTATATATTCTGACACTAAAAAAAACAACGTAAATTATCTGCTGGCTGCCATAGCAACAGTTTCATTAGTGATAAAGTTCCAACACCTGCGTCTAGACCCGAAGCGTTTCCTGCAGGAATTTATCGAGACTGCAATGTGAGAGAAATTACCATGCACGCCTCTTTGCTGTTATTACATGACGCAAGGTAAGGTATTGAGGAATTCGAGTTATGTACGTGGTATTCTGTTCACAGCAAGTGTTACGTAACAGTCTTGAAGGGAAATGCAGGTTGTCACACTGTAGGCTAATTGAAGCTTCCATGAAAACGCTTCAGGAAGTAATCAGTTGTCAAGGATACGAGATGCTACGCATTCACATACTTGTGGTCTCACTTCGTTGTTTGAACGTGGCAAAATAGGCTACTTTTATTGACGCGTAATCATACAAAGTTGAATAAGATAATTCAAAACACGTCACAGATGGGAAAAATAATCTTCACAATTTTAATTATAACGCGCAATTGTGGGCAAGTTGAGAACAAAACTACAATACAATCCTTGTAGAATGTATTTACAGCTACTGGAAAATAAATAGAAAAACATTTCTCAAGGTACAATGTTTTATTTCATATCTTCCCAAATGGATAACCCCGTAATTTTTATTAAGTCTTTCAATTGTTCTTCTAATAGTTGTAACTGTCCTATTCTAAATGAATCTCCTCAAGTTAAGTATCTCGGAATTATAATCCAACAGCACTTATGTTGGGATAAACATGTTCTTCTTCTTTGCAATAGATTAAGAAAAATTATTCACTATTTTGTTATCTTACGAAATTACTTGACTGTCCATACCAGAGCTCTGCATCGGACGTTTTCGTTCGAGCGCCAAGTAGTTCATAGCATAACCCGATAGGTAGCGCACATGCATGATGGGTAAAATTGTCACGAGCGATAAATCCTCGAACGGTATAAGCCGAGCGTTAGACATTCGTTCTTGTTACAGTGATGAACTGTGTAGTAACATCATAGATGTTTATCATTTCAAAACTTTGCAGTGTTTAACTAACCTCTCCATAGTACAACTAAAAAACTTGCTTTAAAATGTAATATAAATGTTGTAGGTAAATGTTTTTTTTTTCCCCACACAGGAGTGATTTTGTTTTTGCCACATCTGATAGATGTTATTGGATGTAAATGTAATTATTATAAACGGAGAACACAATCACGATAATGCAAGAACTGTATCAAGTTTTCTAGTAATAATAATAATAATAATAATAATAATAATAATAATAATAATAATAATAACCTCTAATAATTAGTGTATCAATCTTTGCGTCTGTAACAGTTGTGCAGCATGATTATTCGTTTTATTATATTTTCTGTGACGTTATCTCTCTACTAATATTGTTATTAATCTACTGCTATATCAATAATACAGTATTTAGTAAAACGTTTATACATTGTCGCAGTATGTGTGGACCTATAATATATATATATATATATATATATATATATATGTGTGTGTGGTAAATCAAATATTGAATAATTATCAATTAGCAATAATAACTGTATATCGAAGTTTTTCATACTTTTTTATTTATAACTTCATGTTCCTGTTTTGGTACGTTCCATTGACTGTTCCATTAAACGTTTGTCATAAACGCAGAAAATAAAGCCTTATTTTTACCGTGTGAGCAAAACATGCGTGTATCTTATCTGTCACCTTCCATACAAGATAAGACATGTCGGTGAGATGACCTTGCACTGTGCTTTATTTATTACGAGCGTATCACGACCGATCGTATCTCACTCGAGGGTGCGACACTCGACCGAGTTCAAGCGAGCGATTTAACTCCAATGCAGCACTCTGGTCCATACTTTAGGACTTATTTAGCTCACATCAGTACAAGCTATATTACAAGATATTATTATTATAGCATAGGGTAGCGCTTATAGTATCTCACTGTGGCCAATAACATTGCTACAGAAAAGAATAATAAAAATATGTCTTAATAAACCTCTTGATTATCCTTCGGAACTGTGAACTGTTGTATTCAGAATTTAAAATATTTTATATCTATCAAAGTCATAACAATGTCTTATTGAATTTCGTGCGTAAATACAGAAATATATTCACAAAAATATAAAACCCAAAGTTCATACAACATATGATGAAAGATGAGTGGAACAGAGAGAAATTCCCTTCGGCACCGGGATTTGAACCCGGGTTTTCAGCTCTACGTGCTGACGCTCTATCCACTAAGCCACACCGGATTTCCATCCCGATGTCGGATCGAATTCTTCCAGCTTAAGTTCCAACTTTTGGGTTTCCTCTAGCGGCCTACCCTCATGCACTGCGTCATAGATGTATGACAGTGGCACAATATCCACTCATCTGCAGTAGTGCACTCGTTTTGAGTGACTAAGTGGCCGGGATCCGACGGAATAAGCGCCATCTTAAATCACAAAGTGATTATTTTTCACATATCATATATTATAATTATGATGTACCGAAGTACATATGATATTTCCGTGCAGATATTCTGCGTCATTATATGATGAAAGATGTACTTCGGTACATCATATAACGTATAATAAATGAGACAACATATGCTTCACAGAACCTAAATGTACCACAAATGTAGCATATAATCACAGTAGCAACTTCGGTCCAAGGCTTTATAACATGATAATAGATAAATTCCCAAACATGCAATTTGCTAACGCTCCATATTTTACAAAATTAATTAAAAATTACTGTTTAGAGAGAAAATTTGAACTTCCAATTATTGTAATATCTGTGTTTTTTCTTTTCTTTCTTTTTTTTTTTTAACTTTTTATTCTGTTATGTAATGAAATGTCTTAAATGTAACTCAATCTTTCTGGGGGCGCTAGAGTGATTATTAGACTTCGCTGAATTGCCACACGCAGCATGCAATCAGGTTGCCGATGTACGATAGTATAGAAGAGGTGAGCGACCGCCCGGTCTCGTAGTATAAGCAGTTCATGTTCAGAGTTGTGACCGGTCCAAATAGATAGAGCAGCTACAGCTAATGTATACCTATGTAAGCACTTGTTTTTGCATTACTGTGGTTGGAATAGTCAAAGCTTAACATTTGTTCAGTGCAGACAAGAATTCAATCAAACATACTACATTGAGAGTGTGGCTGTTCCAAATAATTGCCCCTGGAATACCCTTACCCCCGCAGCCAGTCTTGACCCGTTGGGGAACGTGGTTGGATGCTGGTAATAATAACATTACGTCAAAATAATGGAGGTCATTGATGCACTGGATAGGACAGACAGTTCCGCTGTTCCAGCTGTAAAATCCTTATCTTCTGAACAGCTATTGGAAGATATTCTGTTCATTGATTCTAATTTTAAAATCGTGTCCAAAAGCATCATCCTGTTAGAATCGTCTAAACTACAACTCTCAGAAGTCCTTAATATAGTGGATAAAGTAACACAAACCGAAGTCTGTTCCTTAATATGTAGATTTAAAATTGCGCATATAAAACGCTTCTTCAATATTAAACGTCACTTTGATCGAAAGCATAAAGCGGACTTCGGTGATCTTACAAGTATTTATTTACAATTTTAAAAGCTATTTTCGTAATATTTGTGAAAAGATACAAAACAAGATATGTTTATGGTATTTTCAGGATTTAGATACTTGTTATTTTATTAAGTATCTGGAACTGAACTTATTTAAAACTTTGAATGCATATTAGGCCTATTTGATGCGTTTTCTTTCCAAGAAAGATATTCAGAAGTAACCGCAATGGCCATGGAGATGTGTCTGTTCAATAATCCATTTGTATTTGATGTTACCCAAGCATCAGCGCCACTACAGAGATGTAAGAGACCACGCCACTAAAGTGTTTAGGAAAAAAATGGATTAGATCTCTTTAAATACCTCCCAGAGGAGAGCAATTCCCTAATCTGCTCACATTTGCAATGCGTATGGTATCTATGTTTGGCTCAACTTACAGTTGTGAGCTGTTTTTCCTTTCAAAATGAATATGACCAAAAGTATCTCCAGGTCTAGGATCACAGACATGCATTTAGTTTCAGTATTACGGTTGAGTTGTTTTATTTTAGAGCCTAATATATCCTTTTTAGTTAATAACAAGAAATTTCGAGGGCAATCAACAACAAAAAAATGAAAACCAGCAGTATATGCCTACAGTAGTATTTCGTTTCATTCGTATCTCATATATCTTGTTTAACCTTTCATCACTCGCATGCCCAATTATTACACAATCACTCGCACGTTGGATTTCGTCAAACCTACAATTAATTATTCAAGAAATCAGTTTTTTTATCTAAATAGGCGAATTCTTTGCTATATTATATATTAATATGTATATATTACGTATTAATATATACAGACTATATATATATATATATATATATACATATATATATATATATATATATATATGTGTGTGTGTGTGTACCTTGATCTTCCTCCAGTTCTGACTCAGATTCATGTTCACTGTGTTCAAAACCTGGCATTTCAACAATGCTCTGTGCATCTTCAACTTCCTCCAGTTATGATTCAGATTCATGTTCACTGTGTTCATAACCTGGAATTTCAACATTCCACTCTGTACGTTCATCTCCCTCCAGTTCTGACTCAGATTCATGTTCACTGTGTTCAAAACCTGGAATTTCAACAATGCTCTGTGCACCTTCAACTTCCTCCAGTTATGATTCAGATTCATGTTCACTGTGTTCATAACCTGGAATTTCAACACTCCTTTGTGCACCTTCAACTTCCCCCAGTTCTGATTCAGATTCATGTTCACTGTGTTCACAACCTGGAATTTCAACACTCCTCTGTATACTTCATCTACCTCCAGTTCTGATTCAGATTCATGCTCACTGTGTTCACATTCTTCGTCACTAAATTCGCTATCACGTTCATTGTTCTTAGTAGCTGCATTCTTTTTGTGCTCTTCTTCTTCTTCTTCTTCTTCTTCTGCTTCTTCTTCCATTTTTTGCAGAATTCCAGGAATGTCTTCAACTTTGACATTGCTAGAATATGTAAACGAGACTATTCTTATACATACATACACACATACATACATGCATGCATACATACATACAAACATACATACACACATACACAAATACACGCATAATTACATACATACATGTATACATATATACATACACACATTCATGCATACACGCATACACGCATACATGCATACATACATACATACATACATACATGCATGCATGCATACATACATACATACATACATACATACATACATACATGCGTACAATATCTCTTTTTGTGAATGAAATTGCTAAGAAAACTAGAAATAGCAAGAGCACAAATTTGCTTACACGGCCGCTAGCGCGTTGGATATAGTCAAACGGTGCACACTCCAGTACCTTTCAAACAGTACTGACTGTTTTAAGCAATTAATATATATGAAATGTTTCGTAAACATATCTAGAAATGTCAATAATGGAATAGAATTGGGGTGTTAGTCACAATATAACCTATGGGAGGAATAATAATCAAAGATAAAAATGTGTTGGACAAAGTCCAACAGTGCGAGTGACGAAAGGTTAATATGTTTTAAAGTTAAATGACAGTGGAGCTTAGTTTTACTTTCTCTAGTATTTATAAAAAGAAACAATTGATTTTGTTGATCATTATATTGTGTTTAATATGTTTTCAACTTAAATGACAATGGAGCTTAGTTACTTTATTGGTTTTAAAAAGAAACAATTTATTATGTTGAGCATTGTATCTTTTAATATATTGTGCAGTTAAATGACAATCGAGCTTTGCTTTTTTCTTTATTGTTTTTAAAAAAGAAATACTTTATTATGTCGATCACAAGGCAGTTCAAGAATTTTTTGTGCACATGATAAAGGAGTAGTTATACAATTGAAAAATATATAATTTGCCTAATGACAGTAGGTGGCCGTCATAATTATTGTCTGATACATGTACTTGCTATAAACAAAATACTGTAAAGATTTTGAAACAAGAAATAAAAGCGGAGAAATTACTGATGCACAAGTTGTGTCGAATCCACCACTGCACTTGACTTAGCAAAACAACTGCGTTACCCCTCGCCTGTCAATCAAACGAATGTGGGGTGAGTAGGAACGTTCCCTCCCTACTTTGCCGATAGTCCCCATAGCTGTACTAGACTGTGCGTATACTTCAGCGCTCCACGATTGTGTTCTGTTTGCAAATCACGTAAGCATAAGCATGAAAGTTTGGAGTTTGCAAACTTTCGTGTTGTCTTATGGTATGTTTAATTTTCATTGTGAATGGGCCTTTACTTCCATTACCTCCAGGTAGGTAGATAGATAGATGGATTTATTGAGTAATATTATACATACAGATTTTATGCTATCATAATTTTCTCTAAAATCCAATGCACGGGTCTTCTGACCGTAGGGGAGACTGTTGTACCTTTAAACACTTTTCACATTTTATTTTTTTTTAATTTTGGGAAATGAAATTTTTAAAATAAAAAAAATGCTTGAAATAATTATTGAAGATTTCTTTACAACTTCCTGTATGTATTTTCCTGTTTTACAGATCTATTAAGGATGGAAAAAATAAAATGAAGGGATATGTAATGTGTTCAAAGGTACAACAGGTTTATGTACCTTGGAACATACACTCTTGTAAGTTGGAACACATGGAATATAGGAGGGAATATAGCTGTAAAAACTGGCAATAATATTTAAAATGTATTTGCAATCATAAACCAGAGGAGGCTTCTCTGATTGAGATTTTATTTCCTGGAGAAGCAATAACTGCTTTAACAGCTTTCTTCAAGGCATCCGGATCAATTGGGGACCTCTTAACTCCAGACTTACTTCGTGACATGACCTTAAAATAAAAGAAAAACAAAAACCGATAGTATCGTGCACTTTGGAACATGTTCCGTGGTACAAGATGTTTTGTGTTCAAAGGTACAAGAGGGTGCACTTTTAAACAAATATGGCTCCGAAAACTAAGAGAGTCAAATAAATCATGGAAATTAGAGTATTTTATTACTCACCAGATGATAGGGAACACACCGTACTTGAAAGATATTAACAAATGCAATCTGGTTTTGTGTTAGAAAACATATATCAATGAACGAAATGTTTACTTTTGTTACTAAAAAAAACTTCCTTTGCCTACAGAACTCACACTTTGCAATAAATCAAACTGAAACTACAACCAGAGCTACTTAGCGGCTTTCTCTACAATCTACTTCATTTTGAGTCTTCTAGGTATAAGCAAAAATTAAAAAACAAAAAATGTTCAAAGGTACACTATGCTAAAGGTACAACAGTCTCCCCTACGTGCTTTCTACCCAAAACAAGTCCTCCTGGGAAGTCTCTGCGTGTATGGCGGACTTTAACAAAGAAACTACAGAGAATCTATTTATGCAGAAGAGTCCATGAAGCTATGGGCCCTTGTTGCAACTACGTCCTGTATTTAGACTTGTTTTGCATTGTAAGCTGTACTAGTGCCTTGCTATTCTGTTCCTGAAGTAGTAACGTAGCCCAGATGCAGAGGTTATACTGTGTAGAAAAGGAAGATGGCCAATTTGAACGTCTCCAGTAACAGCACTCTAAACTGTTGAGTGTAGCGACAGTCATATGAATGGGGGCCTACGAGTAAACGCTCGGAGACTTGTTTTACGACCTGTATCGCCGTAGCGACCCTGGTAACTACCACACATTGCATAATGCAAAGTTTTTGGTTTAGGACACTTTATGTCATTGGTATAAATTTTGGAACACACTGTAAATGCAGGACTGCGTACTGGGGTACACAGTTTCTTTTGAATCTCACGCAAAGAATAAAATAAAAAAGTAATTAGATTGCACTAGTTCAGTATTCATGTACTGAAAACCATGAAAGTTAAATGAAAATATACAGACGTAGCATAACAATAGGCAGAAAAAGAATAAACTGTAAGTAGCCTACAATACGTTCTTTTCCTTGTGAAATTCTGAACTTTGTGTTTAAAGAATAATGTAGTTAAATTGGACAATAGGAAAGAATTATGAACACAACATTGTGAGAGAAATAAAAGCTATACACAGTGAGTAAGAATAAATAAAAATATTTTACATCTGAGGTATTTTTATTATGCATTCAATTTCTGTTGTACACTACTCTCACTCTGTTGTGTGTAGGAATTTTCTTTACTTCCTAATTACAGGGATGCTCTAAAATTATGTACAGTATTTCGAGATTTAACCGAAATATACGTTCTCAGGATACTTGATAGTGAAATAGTACATTGTGCAACGAGCCTATAATGATAGTAATTAAGACGCAAGTATGGATGTTTATGAATCGAGCGCAAGCGAGTTTCATAATATTCATACGAGCGTCTTAATTACCATTATAGGCAAGTTTCATACGACTTTTTATGCTCGACCATATTTCTAACTTGAAATTATTCAGATGTAACTTATACATTTTATTTGTATCTGACAAGATCGGAAGTGACCTTGTTCTAGGTCGTGAATTGTGACATGTGCACAGAAGCGAAATTATTGATTTTTTCCGAGGAACAATAATGTCATTGACCTTGATGTAATCCCGTTAAACTTGATATAACCTTGATTATTCAATTCGACATTGAAAAACGAGATGACAAATTGAATTTATTTGAATATTATTTAAAATTAACGCTAATTATTATAGTAACAGAACATAACCTTCTGCGACAGTATTGGATTTCCAGCCTCCGTGACTTTTCCCTAATTATCTTTCGATTGCATATCCGAGAATAATCGATACTTGCGGTTTTATAACGGTACAAAGCTGACTTGTCATTGGCTGGATACCTGTAAGCTGAGTTGTCATTGGCTGAACACCTGTACTTTAATGAGTAGGTGTACTTTAATGACATGCATTAAAGGTCCGCTACCAGGTGTATAATTACTACATTTCGGCATGGTCGAGCACAAAGTAACTTACAGCATAATAATAATGATAATAATAATAATAATAATAATAATAATAATACTGTAATAATAATAATAATAATAATAATAATACTTACTGTCTTTTAAGGACCCGGAGGTCAATAATAATAATAATAATAATAATAATAGGCCTAATAAAACTATTTATTGCCAGAAAAATACAATACAAAGAAACTGTAAATTAACAAAATTCTAGCACTCCCTTAAAAGTTATTCCTGAACACTGACACATATGACGTATGAGACTTAATACCTTTCATAAATTGTGAAGTTTGTTTGTCTCTCAGTGTGTTAATTTTAGTAGTATCATTAAACTATTGATAAAGATTGGCGAAAAATTGTCGTAAGTACTATCAGTTGAATTCTAAAAAAATATAGTTTTGAAATTGTTTAGGATCAAAAGTTATTCATTAATAAAATACTAAATAATTGATTAAATGGCGATCTTACTCGTGTTAATTGTGTAAGCATGTGTGGCTTACAGCTGTTTCGGTGCTACTTGACACCATCCTCAGAGCGTACTAGATCTCGGCGCTACCTCAACTTCGCTGCCTGTTTTGTGGGTGCGTTCGTGTGATGAAGAGATTTGTGTCAAATAGTGTGTGTGTTCTGAAACTGATCTGTGTGTTGAGAATTTTATGTTTTAGTGTGTCTGTATATTTCATATTGTTCTAGTGTGTTGAGTTTTTGGTTTTTGCCATTTAATCAATTATTTATATTCAAGTGTTAAAAGTAGTGTAAGTAGTAAAATTATTCAACATGGAATAAAATACTGTTCATAAATATGGCACTTTGCACCTTTCTACTGTTTAGTATCCAATTATAGGAATTGTAATATCACATTTAGTTTTTCTAAATAAAGGCCCGATTTATTTCTATTTAGTAGGTATAACAGCTCTGTGATTTCTTCTGTTTCTATAGCAACCACAGAAAGTGCGGTATTGTAAACTTACGAAACATGTGAACAACAATAGTAAGTAGGGAAAAAAGGCATGATCGTCCAAAAATAATTATTTAGGCTGCAAAGTTTTGAAATGAAAACCCAGTATATTGACCATATTGAATACCAGTATCAATTTTCCTATATGCTATAAAGGATCTTAATGTCAGTCTTTTCTCGAAGCTTTTGGAAGTTAAGTTCAGCTGCATGACCTAACCCATCCCTTGTTACTCCCCAGGGTCCCAATATAGGAGAGCTGGTAATGATGAAGTGCACCGTATGTCTTCATTAGAATGTGGGTATTGCTAACTCGAATAAATGATGCTATAAATTTGTCCATGACGTCACATCCCGGACTAAACCGTTCTTGTGAAATAAATAAACTTACACAAAACATACCCACCGAATTCTTCGTCTATGCAGAATCTTGCCCAAATTGAACCTCGTAAATTTCAAGTGCAATAATTAACAATAGGACTCTAATAGAAACAACAATCAAATTTCTTGGTTTGCAAATCGATAATGTGTTAACTTGAAAAACTCATATTAAAGAAATTACCCCCAAACTAAATTCAGCATGTTTTGCTATTAGATCTATGCGAGAGATAGTAAATATCAACACCTTAAAAACAATATACTTTGCATACTTCCACTCGGTATTGAGTTTTGAAATAATATCCTGGGCAAATTTCACAGATAATAACGTTATTTTCCTGCCACATAAAAAGTAATTACTAGAATAATAGTAGGTGCCAAATCTAGGGAATCGTGTAGGACTATTTAAAAAATAACTACAAATAATAATAATAATAATAATAATAATAATAATAATGATTTATTTTAGCTGGCAGAGATAAGCCCGTAAGGCCTTCTCCTCCACTCAACTAGCAAAAAGTATACATACATATGTATGAACTTACAAAGAATTCAACAATTTAATTTAGATAAGAGCTACATGTATACAAGAGTTATTTACGAATTAAACAACAAAATACTATGAACTATTAATTAAACACTGAAATACAAATTATGTAGCAGAATTAAGCTAAAATACATAGAATTTTAATATATTTCAAATAATGTTAGATAATAGAAAGAGATTATTATGAGACAATTTTGAAAATACAGCGCTATCAGGATGCATGTCTAAAGGAAGGAGTAACAATGTAGACAGTGATAGTTTAAGTCAGTATGATTGGAGTGAAATGCTAAGAAGGTTATCTTTTAAGCTATTTTTAAAAGTGTTTATTGTCTTGCAGCCCCTAATAATTTTTGGCATGGAATTCCATTGTCGCGAGTTGGATACTGTAAAAGATGATGAATAACGAGATGTTTTATGAAGAGGTATACTTAACGTGCCACAGATAAGTGATCTGGTATTTACGTCTTGGTTAGAGTATAGATAAGAGAAACGAGACGAAAGGTAATTTGGTGTTGAGGTGTGCAGAATTCGAAAGAGTAATGACAAAGAGTGTAATGTCCATGGCTTGTCAGTATATTTTTTCATTAATAAACTTCCTCGTTGTAATCGCTTACTTACTTACTTACTTACAAATGGCTTTTAAGGAACCCGAAGGTTCATTGCCGCCCTCATATAAGCCCGCCATCGGTCCCTATCCTGTGCAAGATCAATTCAGTCTCTATCATCATACCCCACCTCCCTCAAATCCATTTTAATATTATCCTCCCATCTACGTCTCGGCCTCCCTAAAGGTCTTTTTCCCTCCGGTCTCCCAACTAACACTCTATATGCATTTCTGGATTCGCCCATACGTGCTACATTCCCTGCCCATCTCAAACGTCTGGATTTAATGTTCCTAATTATGTCAGGTGAAGAATACAATGCGTGCAGTTCTGTGTTGTGTAACTCGCTAATAAGATTTATTTTAAATCATCCGTCCTCAAGTGAGGTTGACCACTGGGATCCGGAATGAACAAACATAAAAGATAAAGGGAAATGAAACGAGCAAAATAATGATTCGATTTGTACATTGAAACAAAAATTTACGTGTTAACATATAGATGATAGTGTAGAATTTGAAGAGAGGCCTTCAGAATTTTCATTACAATCTTCTGAAACCCAGATCACTTATCTGTGGCACACTAAATATACCTCTTCATAGAACATCTTGTTATTCCTCATCTTTTACAATATCCACCTCGCGTCAATGGAATTCCTTGTCACAAAGTATTAGGGGCTGCAAGACAACAAACACCTTTAAGAACAGCTTAAAAGATAACCTTATTAGCATTTCACTCCAATCATACTGATTTAAAATATTACTGACTACACTGTTGTTTTTTTTCTTTAGACATCATCCTGATTGTGCTGCATTTTCAAAATTGTCTCATAATAATCTCTTTCTATTATCTAATATCATTTGAAATATATTAACATTCTATGTATTTTAGTTTAATTCTGCTACACAGTTTATTTCAGTGTTTAATTAATAGTTCATAGTATTTTGTTGTTTAATTCGTAAATAACTCTTGTATACATGTAACTCTCATCTAAATCAAATTGTTGAATTCTTTGTAAGTTCATGCATATGTATATACACTTTTTGCTGGTTGTGTGGAAGAGAAGGCCTTACGGCCTTAACTCTGCCAGCTAAAATAAATTATTATTATTATTATTATTATTATTATTATTATGTAAAATGGAATTTTGAAGTATTTAAGGATATTATATTTAAATTTTGGTAAACATCCCCTCGCTCCAAATAGTAAGCCTGTAACATCCCAGTTGTAAAGCGAAATGCCATATTTTTCACTGAGGTATGGAAGACAAGGTAGATATTTAGCTCGCTTGTCATCATTTATCTGCAGTGCTTGATTTGTGTCTCGTTCAAAGCAAATCGTAGGGTCTAAGACCATCGCTTTCTGGGTTCTTCTATTGATGGAAATTATATCGACTCTTCTATGAGAATCGTCTTCAGATACACAGTGAATCACCTTATGTACTTTCCATCCTCTGTTTCTTAGCAGGTTGGCAATTGCTGTACGGGCACGATGGTGTCTGTTGTTATGCAGTAGCTCTCCCTTCTTACAGAACCCCAGTACGTGGCCAAGTGTTTCAGTCTCGCTGCAGCCGGGATGGCGACAACGGGTAGTACTGAAGGTTCTGCCAGGGACAGATCTCACTGCGGTGACGTTGCAAGAGATCTTGTAACTAATTCAACAGTTCATAGTATAAATACGTAACTAATTCAACAGTGCATAGTATAAATACGCGTCAAGAAATGACTTTCGTACTTCATCGGCAAGTCTATCGTGCTATCAAAAAGGAGTGCGTTATATGGCAATAAAAATTTTTAATAGCCTCCCTATGGATATAAAAAATCAAACTCAAAATATAAGATTATTTAGGGCCAAATTAAAGAAGTACCTAATTTCTTACACCTTCTATTCTGTAGATGAATTCATGACATTCAGTAACGTTTCATGAATATTTCTGTGTTGTATTAAGTATTGATACTAAAACTTTGTGTTGTATTAGTATACTGGAGCGTAAATATAATACAATACAATACAAAATGAGCTTCGTATTTTATTTCAAAATGCTTCACTTTTGACTCGAAACGTCTGTAATCGACCTAAGAGAGAAAAATTTAAGATTTTGACATGAAAAGTTTATTCTGATATCATTCGTGGCACTGTGGAAACGTAAATGTAAGAAGAACTAAGACAGGCCTGAGTTCGTTGCTCTCTAACATCTGTATTACGAGAAGAAAGGGGAGTGGGTTAGCGGCGATGTTGCCAGACTGCTGAAACTTTCAACTTAATTTTCTAATTAGCCGTGCATTTAATCACAAAACGTAATATAGGTTTCCTATTCATTTAAGTGTAGCCTATCGTCCCTTTCAATCTGCAGGATTATTTCACTTCCACCCTGTATATAATTATGATGTAAAATGGAATATGTTCATTATATTCATACACGTGTGTTTACTTAATTTGTCTGTACATAGATCACTCTAATACCATCTATTATTAAAACTCTGCTGTTATGTTTACTATACTTACTTACAAATGGCTTTTAGAAACCCGGAGGTTCATTGTCGCTCTCACATAAGGCCGTCATTGGCCCATATCCTGAGCAAGATTAATCCAGTCTCTACCACCATATCCCACCTTCCTCAAATCCATTTTAATATTAACCTCCCATCTGCGTCTCGGCTTCCCCAAAGGTCTCTTTCACTCTGGCCTCCCAACTAACACTCTATAGAGGGTCTAAGTCAGTGGTGACCAAACCTCGAGCTGCAGTGATTACATGCGACAGACAGCCTATGAAATAAGGAGACCGAGGAAAGGTACTTGGCATGAAAACTACAACCAGTGGTGGTTCCTATACCATCCTATACCAACATCTTGATCAATCCCGCGGATAAAAATCTCAAGCTTTTCTGCAGAAGTATTGTCACTGCTGTCATCAAGAGCTAGTGAATAATATACTGTGACAGCGACGTGAGATTCGAACTCACGACCAGCGTTCCGCAAGCGAGCAGATCGCGCGGAGCACGGAGGGACGGTGCGCGGCGGAGAGAAGTGGGGAAAGGGCCTACACGCGAGGGGAGGCTGCGCGCGCAGCTGCTATTTATGCAGTGAATGGGGAACGGACCTTCCCGACTCTTCCAGAAGCCCGTCGAAGTGGGAAAAATCGCGAATTCGAAGTCTCTCGGTTACGTTGCTGTGGTTATAAATTACGGACGCGAAGGAGTGTGTGTGTCATTCATGATTAGTTCAGTCAGTAAGCCAGCGAACAGAGCAAGCCAGTCTTGTGTACCGGAGTTCGACTCGAGTGTGCGTCCGCAACTGCGTCAGCATCCGAGGGACCTGAGTTCGAGTGCAGTGGACCGCAGTTGGAGGGACCTGAGTTCGAGTACAGCGGACTGTCTCTGAAGGTCTGTAGTTCGAGATACTGTGAACTCGAGTGACTGAGCTAGAAGAACTGTGAACTGAGAACTGATAGTTCTGATTTGTAAATAGTGCTTTGTAAATATTAGTTAAGATTAACAGTTCATTGTTGTTCGTAATAGTCCAAGTAAATTGTCATTGCCGTCAGTGGAGTGCTATAACGAATACTGTGTTGAGTGAAAATTCTATTGTTGACGAGAGCGTTTAAGGTGAATTGTAGAAAGGAATTATTGTTGGAAGAATAAAATCCTATTGTTGAGTTGAAATAAATTCACAATACGATTTTTCTTGCTTCTATTTTTAACCTTCCTCTTGAATATAATCAGGAATTTTCTAAATTCTTCTCCCGATACTTAGTCGAGAAATTCGTAGTTTTTTAAGACTAAAAACTTCTTATGGACAAGTTATTTAAGCTATTTTAATCATTACTCTTTTGAGAAATTCTCTTCTATTAAAAGACCTTAGAGCACGACATATTTCAAACCCCATTAGGTAGATGACTTCCTTACATTTATTTGTGTTATCTTTCTCTTCCTGGCTATGATTCAAGACATGCCAATTCCTGGAGTTTAACAGTTCGTTGCCACATAATATTGAACCAATTTTTCTACAATACTATTATTAAATGAGTAACTAATAAATAGTTACCCTCATCTAAAGATTAAGAAGATTAAAATTGAGATAAAGCCTAATAATTTTATCCTTCTAGGGAGAAGATCTAAAAATATCAATATTCATGCACGTACGGAAGAATTATAGAAACACATACTTAGTGGCCAGAAATAATAATAATAATAATAATAATAATAATAATAATAATAATACATTATTCAGCATGGCAATTAATGTTTCTTTATACTCCTAATTCAACCGTTGAGCAAAGTAAACATATTACATTTTGTCCGACAGAACAACAAAAAAGTTCTCATTCTTTACGAAACCACCTCTTACTGCTTGTATTTTTTTTATTTTAGTAGGTTATTTTACGACGCTTTATCAACAGCTTTGGTTATTTAGCGTCTGAATGAGATGAAGGTGATAATGCCAGTGAAATGAGTCCGGGGTCCAACACCGTAAGTTACCCAGCATTTTCTCATATTGGGTTGAGGGAAAACCCCGGAAAGAACCTCAACCAGGTAACTTGTCCCGACCGGGAATCGAACCCGGGCCACCTGGTTTCGCGGCTAGACGTGCTAACCGTTACTCCACAGGCGTGGACTACTGCTTGTAGAGCAGAGTTTGTAGAGCGACATGATACCGCAAATGCTTGCCTTCAGTACGTGAATGAAACACACAGCAACGTACAGGAAACTCCTCGTACTCGTTTGAATGTCTGTGATTGCACGATGTAATCATGACACACGCTTTGGTCACCGCTGGTCTAAGCATTTCTAGACTTACCCATACGTACTACATACCCTGCCCATCTCAAACGTCTAGATTTAATGTTCCTAATTATGTCAGGTGAAGAAAAGAATCAGTGCACTTCTGGTTGTGTAACTTTCTCCATTCTCGTGTAACTTCACCCCTCTTAGCCCCAAATATTTTCCTAAGCACCTTGTTCTCAAACAGCCTTAGTCTCTGTTCCTCTTGTTATGTTTACTATTGCAATTTAAATTTAAATGTAGATCACTAGATCTACATAAGGCACTTGTTTAAATGCTTAACCTGCCCAATTCTTATATTTCTGGGTTAAATCTACAAGCACATAGTTTATTAACTATATGTAGACAACTGAATGCATTAATTTCGTCTTCTGATCACCATGGAAACCTACATATAGGACTACAGTTTTGAATTTAGTTAGACAGATATTAAACCAACACACCAAGTCATTCCAGGAAACTCCCGCTGGACGAGTAGCTTATTCCAGAAATCTATCATATCAGTTCTTGTAGCTAATCAAACGTCTGGGATTGCTCAATGCCAATCACGGGTTCCAGTGTCGAAGCCGGAACATGTGTCGAGAAATTATCAGTGGAACATGATTACACGTTCCTTGGGAAATGCAGAAGTGATTGTGAGCGTGGATATGCATTACCGGGATTTGATCCCTGGTATCTCGCACTGCACTATCTGCATAGTAATGCGGATGCATTTCAAGCAGTGTGTGACATGAGGTGTAATGATTCGTGTTCCAGTAGTACAGCAAGCTAATATTTGTGCTATTTTCAAATTATGAATAACGGTAGAATTTGTTGAGACTTCTACAAGATGAACCATAAGTAATGACATTAATTTCAGGGGGTTATTTTTCGAGATATTTAAAACAAAAAAGTTTGATACAATTTTGCTCGTTTTTCGCTTCCTTTCGAGATAAAAATTGTTTCACATGAAATATTTCATAGTGTATTTTGGGAAAGGCACTGATTCAATTCCTGATATGCTCAGATAATTTAAGGGGTTAGGTACAGCTTACAGCAGTAAAATGCTTAGAAATATTCAACTTTTTTTTTTTCCTTCATTACTGTAACTTGTACAATAATGAAAATTGTTATGTGTAAGACACTGTCCTAGTACTATATGAAAAAAAAATATTTTACGATTTAAAAAAAGTATTTATATTTTTCTTTTTCAAAATTCAAAATGGTGACAGTTCACTGTGCCGTGATGAAGCGTTTCCCTCATAACTCATAAACTTGTTAACTTTTTCATGTTCTCTGTCTTTTATTTTATTGCTGAAACTCATGTTTACTATATCATGCTCTTTCAACTGCATTCCTTAATAAATAATATTTTTTTTTATTTTGTGTTAGAAGAAAATACTGATATTTGACTATTTTTAAATGAAGTTATTTTTTATCAGACAATCTACCAAAGATAGAGAAGTGATTTTGCATCATATTGTAGATATGCCATCAGCTTGCAGAGGTGACATCGTGCACTGTTGTGTCATGGTGGTGTGTTATGCTGTATTGTTTGTAATGAGCACAACGTAAAAACAATATGTTAATGGATGAGCGAACATGTCAACGGACCACTTATTACTACCGGTTCAGGAAATAAATTGTTTATGCTCTCTTTTCTTTGAACGAGATGGCAGTACGGAAATTTCGAAAAATTTTGCTAGCGTAGCACAGACAACAACTTATACAGTCGCCATGACAATCCTTCCAGCAGTTTTGTTCTATTCCGCTGCGGCGTGACGTCATTGTTGTCCACCGGTCTGGTGAGATTCGGAATACGCTGATAGTTATAGGTACGTTATGCCGTAAGTCAATTTCTAGGAAGCCAGAGAAGCGAGTTTCCTAATTTTGACGAATGTTATAGCTATAAAATATTATAAACGTGTTTCATCTGTTATTTTTTTGTACGATAGCATTATAAAACAATTAATAAAAAAAATAACATTAAATTTGTAATTATGGGTAGTTTCATATCACGGTATATGAAATAAAAATGTTGCTATGACAACAATGAGGCATTAAATGAGCCGTTCAGAGCAAAAGTGGTGTAAGTCAAAATTAGGTAATGAGGTTTAAAGTAAAAATTCTGTAAAATACAGCGCAAAGTAGCAGTTAATATATCCTTATTGCTATCCACTGACTATTAGTACGAGGGGGATCCAGGAAATAACGACCGTTCGCGCATACCCGCCGCGCAGCTGACTCCCCTTCCTTATTTGAAGGTCAACTGGCTTCCTTAACATGTGTTCTCATAATGTTGTGAGTACTGGTTGCAACAAGTCGCCATTGTGCATTTTGTGTTACTTCAAAATGAACGACGTGATTGATAATCCCGCCGACTGTGAGGTGAGGAGTGTGATTCGATTTTTGAATGCCCGACATTTGAAACCTGCAGAAATTTACCGGCAATTGAAAGAAGTGTATGGTGATACTGTAATGAATGAAAGAAATGTGAGAAAATGGTGCGAAATGTTCAACAATGGGCGAACAAATGTCCACGATGAAACTCTACCCGGACGCCCATCACTCATCACAGAAGACCTGAAGACTAAAGTGAACGACAGAATCTTGCAAGACAGGCGCACATCACTCGAAGAATTGCATATTGCCTTTCCTGACATTTCTCGTTGTTCGCTTGGTGAAATTGTGTCGCAACATCTTGGCTACCACAAAATCTGTGCCCGCCCGCACACTGCTGCTTCAACTCGAGAATTGCTGGATCAATTCGGTTGGGAAATCTTTGATCATCCGCCCTATGGTCCAGACCTTTCTCCTGGCGATTTTCATCTTTTCACTAAGCTGAAAGACTTTCTCGGTGGTACGCGTTTTGGAAGTGATGAAGAGTTGAAGAAGACAGTGAACACCTGGCTTAATGAACTGGCGGCAGAGGAGTGTAACATGGGAATTCTAAAGCTAGTGAACAGATACGACAAATGTTTAAATGTAGGTGGTGATTATGTAGAGAAGTAAAGGAAGCTTCAGTTATGTAACAGACTTTGTTTTTTCAAATAAATATATATTTTTTTTAATTATTACAACAAAACGGTCGTTATTTCCTGGATCCCCCTCGTAGTTTAAAATGAATTGAATATTAATTGCTACTTTGCGCTGTATTTTTTTTAAAGAATGTTTACTTTAACCCTCATTACCCATTTTTGACTTACACCACTTCTGCTCTGAACGGTTCAAATATTATAGGCCCTAGCATGGCAAATAATTTCATAATGTTAACTTTATGGCACAAGTTAAGCTTTCATAATAGAACTCATGACGTTTTAGTTGTCATGGTAATATTTTACGGCTCTGATACAATAATGTGGCATATTATGCACGATTTTTGCTACCGATAAAGACTGTTTATAATGCTCGAGTACAAAAAAAACACCATTTTTAACACGTTTTTAACTTTATTTCATTTATAATGCATATGAGCTATAACTATAAATACGCCATACCTGTTATTAACATGCCAAAGACGGAGTTGCGTCAGTGTTACGCGAAAATACGTTCGTTTCATCCGAATAATGACGGTATTCAACGTTAACAACATTGGAATTTTTTTTTAACTCTACAAATTCCGGTGAAAGTTCCAGTAATGTTTGTGGTATTACTAGGAATCTGAGGATACACATGACTTCCGCTTTTATTATCACCATCACACTCAACAAATGAAATCGGAATTACAGCAAAAATTGGACAAAACAGGCACCGATTCCGGTAAAGTTTTTTTTGAAACGTGCCTCTATTTAATACCATTGCTGCGGTGCGACAAAGCTGGAGAATTAATTTTAAATTAGGAATGTGGAATAAAGTCAGACATAAAATATACCGGCAAGAATGTCAAGGCCAATTAACCACAATTATTATCATCCAAAAGTGTGATTTAAGCAAGTTGAAACACGGGGCATACTTTTAGACTAAATTTCAGACAGGGAAATATGAAGTTTTAGATAAAAGTTCCCCTTAAAACACGCTGACAAATTTAAAACACATTTGTTCTCGTTTCTTATCCAAGGGGATGCAATGAAATCTGCAGCATGAAGTTCCCTGCTTTTGAGTAATAATTTTCTGCCAGTTCACCAATAATTCTTCTTTGATGAGATTCGAACATTTGAAAAGTACGTTTCAATTGGTTATTTTACGACGCTTTATCAACTGCTTTGATTATCTAGCGTCTGAATGAGATGAAGGTGATAATGCCAGCAAAATGAATCCAGAGTCCAGCGTCTAAAGTTACCTTAAGAGCAAATCTCTTAAGGTATATGTACAACTTTACATACAAAAAAATTTGTTTTGCATAATTTTCCTCTGTGAAATTTTTATACAATTGAGAATGGTAGCAGAAAGAGAATGAAGTGAACAGATCCCTTGAAATTATGTCTAAATTGTTTATAAAAATTATTTTGTTTATAATTTTGACTACAGCTTGAAACACGATAGCTCATGCAGTTAAGATAGAGCCACAGTTTTTTCACTGTTTTATAGCTAAAACTATTCTTTAGTGCCTGACATAGAGCTATTTTTTATTTTTATTTAAATATTACCATATATGTAACTTATACTAATATTTTATGTTGCATAAATCATGTAAAAAATCCGCAGATCATTATTAACTATATTAATGTTATTTTACTCATTGTCAGGCACTGGGGGACATTTCAAGCTTCAAAATGACACCAATATCTTCTTGGTATCACCGTATTTGGCTGAGATATCATGTTTAAAAGAATTAAATATTTTAAAATTACTATTTATAGGAAATGAGCCACAAACTTTCAGAGCCAAGAAGACTGCATCATCATATGTCACCCCTTAAGCAGCTTCATGTCGGTCCAGTTTCAGCTTCTTTCTGTCTCTCAAATACCTCCTCCTTGTTTTAGCTTCAGGTGTTGAATGTTTTTTTTGGCATTTTTGTCCCTATTTTCCATTGATGCAACAAATCCTACGATCGTGTTTGTCCCAAGGTTTATGCCCATTCTCCTCAGAATTTTAATTTCTACTTTTGGACTCATTAAAATGACGTACAACATCACTGACACACAAATTTACAGTTTTATGACTAACAGTAAAAGATTATAAATTACTTCATTATGTAAAAACGTGTTTTCAATCTAATGATCATGCCCTGATATTTATGCATCTATTTTGAGACTAGAAATAAGTTTATTTTACAAGCAATGCTGGACGAGGGGATTGACTGCTACAAGGATCACTCCAAAAGTAATCCACAATATTTATTTAAAAATTACATTTTTACCCTACAGCTTTGCTATTTTCAAAGTATGTAGATACATCCTTCAGGAACAATACGTCACTTTTCCACATAATCCCCGCACCTTTCAACTGCCTTACACAGTAAGGATGTATCTATGACCTCCATAAATTGCAAAGGTTTAGAATAAAAAATAAGTTTTAAAAAATGTTGTGCATTACTTTTGGAGTGATCTTCGTAGAAGCTGATGAAGCAGAATTTTGGAAAATGGGACTTATCTGAAAAACCATAAGGAATAAATCGAAAATTCTTATATCAAATTAAAGGGGAGAAAATTGTCTAGTAAAACAGTTATATTTTGAAAATTCTAATTTTTCATCACTTTTTGCGTTTTGTGGGTGTACATATACTTTAATGGGTTGAGGGAAAACCCAGAATAACCTCAACCAGGTAATCTTCAATATCATTCTTTTCACTGATTAACTTTGTAACTTCTTACTGTGTTAATATGAAGAATTTTACCTAGTTTCGAAGTGGTACTCTTCATTGTCCGAACCCTAGTGAAGATCAATAAAGCAAATTCAAGAAAAGACGTGAGAGACGATTCATCTGGATTCAGTATTCCGGTTGGAAAAGTATCTTCTAATGAAAATTCTGAATGATTTTCTGTGTTTTTCTTAGTAGAGGCCATTTTGACTTTGATATTTTGTTAATCTTGTAACTTGTTAATAGTATTCCACATTTGTACCTCCATTTTTAGGAAGGAAATATGTTATATTTTCATTAAATTATTTGTTTCACACATTTTATAAATCTTACGAAATTTTGAGTCAGGTCAACAATTCACAAAAACATTCAGCAATAAACAGGACGACGCTTTGCGTTCAGTATTCCAAATATGTAGATTCCAAAACGAAAAAAACAAAATGGTATTCCATATTTGTAACACTTTATTATTATTATTATTATTATTATTATTATTATTATTAGTATGATGATTATTATTATTAGTATGATTATTATTATTGATATTCCATAATTGTAACACTTTCTCTATTATTATTATTACTACTATTATTATTATTATTATTATTATTATTATTATTATTATTATTACTATTACTACTAGTATGATTGTCATTATTATTATTATTCTTATTCTTATTCTTATTATTATTATTATTATTATTATTATTATTACTAGTATGACTGATATTATTATTGGTATTCCATATTTTTGTAATACTTTCTCTACTATTATTATTATTATTATTATTATTAGTAGTAGTAGTAGTAGTAGTAGTATGATTATTATTATTATTATTATTATTTTTATTATTATTAATGGTATTCCATATTTGTAACACTTTCTATATTATTATTATTATTATTATTATTATTATTATTATTACTATTATGATTGTTATTATTGGTATTCCATATTTGTAACACTTTATTATTATTACTATTATTATTATTATTACTATTATTATTATTATTGTTATTCCATATTTGTAACACTTTCTCTATTATTATTATTATTATTACTATTGTTATTATTATTATTATTATTATTATTATTATTATTATTACTAGTATGATTGTTATTATTGGTATTCCATATTTGTAACACTTTCTCTATTATTACTATTATTATTATTATTATTATTATTATTATTATTATTACTAGTATGATTGTTATTATTGGTATTCCATATTTGTAACACTTTCTCTATTATTACTATTATTATTATTATTATTATTATTACTAGTATGATTGTTATTATTGGTATTCCATATTTGTAACACTTTCTCTATTATTACTATTATTATTATTATTATTATTATTATTATTACTGGTATGATTGTTATTATTGGTATTCCATATTTGTAACACTTTCTCTATTATTACTATTATTATTATTATTATATTACTAGTATGATTGTTATTATTGGTATTCCATATTTGTAACACTTTATTATTATTATTATTATTACTAGTATGATTATTATTATTGGTATTCCATATTTGTAACACTTTCTCTATTATTATTATTATTATTATTATTATTATTATTATTATTACTGACTCCATCCATACTCCAATTCTTATGTTTTGGCTAGCGAGAAATCATAAAGTTTATATCAGTGAACCAGATCCAAATTTCAAATAATCTCTGACGTCACTGTGCACCTGTACAAGCTTCTAACGCACTTGTCTAGACGAGTGGGTATGGTGTTCATGTAGAAGTGTCTAGAATATTCTAGTGTCTTTAATTAAAAATCTTTGATGTAGAGACTGATACATAACACGTGTGCGGGCGGAGATTTCGCAGTTGAACAAATTTGTTGCTTCTATGGTTACCAATGTGAAAACAAATGCAGTGCGGCAGACCATCGTATACAGCACTTAATGTTCCGAATAATTAGAGTAAAAACTCGTTATTCAAAACTCATAGCGTTTGAAGAAGTATGTCCACTTCACACAAGAGTTAAAAATGTTTACCTTCATCCACACCGCTCAGATATTTACAACCAGTAGTCCATAAATACAGCCGTATTAAAATCCTCCCACATAGGCTTTACCTTCATATACAAATTCTGGCTGCTACATTTTCATGCCCACTTGTTCATATCCACATACAAGAGCAACGGATGCACTTAATTCATTATTGAAATGATTGCGTATTTTACACGCTAGAATGCTTTCAAATATTTTTTTCAACTTACATTTCCGAAATGCTTCTAGTTTTCACTTCATTTATGTTTTCACCACCTACGACTTAATTGGGTTTATTCAAAAACGTCATCCTATTTGTGTTTTTTTATGGTAGGGCTATGGATTAATACTAATAGAATACGAAACTGATTGACTTTCATGTTTCAAACGCTAGAGGCGCTACTGTAGAAATTGACCTTGCTGCCACCTGTTATGGGCAGGAGTAACTAATTAATCCAAGCATCTAATAGCGCAGTAAGTGGCGAAATGTATAACTACGTGCTTAAAATATTCCCCTCTCCTCATTCCACTTAATTATCAGTCATTGAACTTATCTTATACGTCTGAAGTTTGACATTATTAACGTGGTGGAAGAAAAAAAAACTTTTTTTATCTGTCCCCATGAGAATGTTTGCTTGTTAGTCTCCGTGTATGATCAATATATCTTAATGTCGTCTATCATCTGATATCTTCTTGTGCACCGAACTCTTCTCCCGTTTACTATTCTTTCCAGTGCATCCTTCGGTAGGCAGTTTCTTCTCAGTCAGTGACCTAACCAAATCCTTTTTCTCTTCCTGATCAGTTTCAGCATCATTCTTTCTTCACCCACTCTTTCCAAAACAGCTTTGTTTCTTATTCTGTCTGTCCACTTCATACGCTCTACCGTTCTCCTAATCCACATTTCAAATGCTTCTATTCGCTTCTCTTTATTTCGTCGTAATGACCATGTTTCTACCCCATCCAATGCTACACTCCACACAAAGCACTTCACTAGTCTCTTCCTTAGTTCTTTATCCAGAGATCCGCAGAAGATGCTCCTTTTTCTATTAAAAGCTTTTTTGGCCATTGCTATCCTTCTTTTGACTTCCTGGCAGCAGCTCATGTTACTGCTTATAGTACACCCCAATTATTTGAAACTGTCCACTTGCTAAACTGCCTCATTTAGAACTGGCAAGTTTACCTTCTTTACTTTTCTTCCTATGACCATGGTCTTCGTCTTGTTTGCATTTATCTTCAACCCATATTATTCACAGCTGTCATTTAGCTCCAGTAGCATATTCTTTAGTATAGTCTCCTCTTCTACTAACAATGCCGTATCATCAGCCTATCTCATGCACTTTATTCTTGTTCCTCCTACTATCACTCCTCCCATATACTGAAAACAGTTCTTTACTAAGTTCTCCAAGTAGATGTTGAACAGAGTAGGTGATAAAGGGCATCCCGACGTACTCCTCTCCCAATTTCACTTCCTGCTCACATTTCTTCTCTTATCCTGACTTTCACTTGTTTCATATAAAGATTACTGAACAGAATTCTTTTCTCTTTCAAATCCACGCCAATTTTCTTGACAATTATTGTGAAGCATCATAGTATACTATATTATTGAACATGCTATAGATATCTATTCGTGGCATATTCAAGCTTTAAGTGCATAAAATATAATATCTCTTATTAGCCTTGTTTTTGCTGGCTTATATCCTCCATTCCACACGCTTTCATGTGGAGTATGGAGGAAACGAACCGACATAGAAACAGGCACATCTCCGCCATTATTGTAAGCACAACAAAGCAACGATTTTTTCGCATTGTCGTACATTTTCATCCCTTGCCTTACCTACTATCTCTACTTAGTTTAACAAGAAGAGAGAAAGCTTTCTGGCACAGCTTTCTCAGACAGAGTCTACATGCAGAAGACAAACCAATTCCCATTGCTGCTGAATACCAATAAAAACTTGTTTATGGAAACAAACTTCCCTGGAATCTACACATACATATGGTAATACCGAGTCTCGTAGAATCTTTACAATATAAACAAGAATCTTTCCTCATTTTCAACTCTAATTCAAGTTGCGTCTCTTTTTCTTTTTTAAGTTTCTTTTAATGTCGGTGACTGCCTTTTGTTATACAATATGCTCATAAATTCCCCGTACTGAAAATTCGATTTCTTTTACTGTAATATAATCTTGGATTACTTCATTCACTTATCAATGGCAAAAATATTTTACAAAAAATAACGAGGAACAAATTAACAAAGTTACCAGGCGACGATAGAAAACAAAAGATGCGAAAACAAATGAATGACGTGTATAAAAATTGAATGCTCTTTCATAGGCCTATTTAAGTATAAAAAATATAAGAGTGCCATTTGAAATTTCAGAGTGATAGTGGCTAGAGGGTGGGGGTGTAATCTAAAATGTAATTAAGCTTGGTTTTAGACGTCCTCCTCAGTATCTATACCAGAACGCTACATTGCAGTTAAATCGCTCGCTTGAACTCGGTCGAGTGTCGCACCCTCGAGTGAGATACGATCGGTCGTGATACGCTTGTAATAAATAGAAGTACAGTACAAGGTCATCTCACCGACATGTCTTATCTTGTATGGAAGACGACAGATAAGATACGCATATGTTTTGCTCACACGGTAAAAATAAGGCTTTATTTTCTGCGTTTATGACAAACGTTTATTGGAACAGTCAATGGAACGTACCAAAACAGGAAAATGAAGTTATAAATAAAATAGTATGAAAAACTTCGATATACAGTTATTATTGCTAATTAATAATTATTCAATATTTTATTTACCACATATATAATATGATAGGTCCATACATAGTGTTCTGCCTATATACTGCGACAATGTAGAAACGTTTTACAAAATATTATTGATATAGCAGTATATTAATAACAATATTAGTACAGAGATAACGTCACAGAAAATATAATAAAACGAATAATCATGCTGCACAACTGTTACAGACGCAAAGATCGATACACTAATTATTAGAGATTATTATTATTATTATTATTATTATTATTATTATTATTATTACTAGAAAACTTTATACATTTCTTGCATTATCGTGATTGTGTTCTCCATTTATAATAATTACATTTACATCCAATAACATCTATCAGATTTGGCAAAAACAAAATCACTCCTGTGTGGGGGGGGGGGGGAACATTTACCTACAACATTTATATTACATTTTAAAGCAAGTTTTGTAGTTGTAGTATGGAGAGGTTAGTTAAACACTGCAAAGTTTTGAAATGATAAACATCTATGATGTTACTACACAGTTCATCATTGTAACAAGAACGAATGTCTAACGCTCGGCTTATACCGTTCGAGGATTTATCGCTCGTGACAATTTTACCCATGACGCATGTGCGCTACCTATCGGATTATGCTATGAACTACTTGGCGCTCGAGCGAAAATGTCCGATGCAGACTTCTGATCTAAATTTACTTGTTTTCTGTTTAAATTACATTCAATTTAAATAATTAGTTTTTTTAGACTGGGAAGTTTTGAAATGAAAGCCCTGTATATTTGGTCTATATGAAATGACTGTGTACAAGTGAAATAGTCCATGTAACTGTATACAGTTTTCCTTTGATCCTTTCGTAAATACAGATTAAAGAAGACCATCAAAGTAGGGATGCAGGATCATTTATCTACATCTGCATAGTTTATTTACACAATTTTCAATTAACTGACCATTGGCAGACGTCTACTATATTCGAAAGTTATTTATGCTCTGTTTCTTAACAAAGATTTTCGTAACGTTTTCAGTGCTAGTAGTATTTTATTTAACAATGCTTTCAACACCACTGTATATTCAGTGTCAAACTTCAGCCTGCACGACAAATAGACGACAAATTTTGTCTAGGATCCTCTGTCACGAACAGGCTTATTTTACCGTGCAGAGACGAATCAAGAATGACATGAGACTCCGGCTAAGGTAACAATTTTATTAGACCTCTTGAGGAAACATTTTGTTTAAAATAGCAATAACAAATAACAATAACAACTAACCTCTTTTATGTTGAACATAGGGACGAATTTCACTCACAATCACATATTTATTAACACTCTTTCCTTAAATACTATTCTCTAAACTATAGACAGGAGCTTTTCGGCACTACGAGAGAACAAAATTGTAAATTGTCTCTTCAGAATCAATCTCCAAAAAAATTTCATGTTTAATATTCATTAAACTTAAATTATCTAAACATGGTTGTCTTGCGATTCATTACTTACTTACTTACTTACAAATGGCTTTTAAGGAACCCGAAGGTTCATTGCCGCCCTCACATAAGCCCGCCAGCGGTCCCTATCCTGTGCAAGATTAATCCAGTCTCTATCATCATACCCAACCTCCCTCAAATCCATTTTAATATTATCCTCCCATCTACGTCTCGGCCTCCCTAAAGGTCTTTTTCCCTCCGGTCTCCCAACTAACACTCTATATGCATTTCTGGATTCGCCCATACGTGCTACATGCCCTGCCCATCTCAAACGTCTGGATTTAATGTTCCTAATTATGTCAGGTGAAGAATACAATGCGTGCAGTTCTGTGTTGTGTAACTTTCTCCATTCTCCTGTAACTTCATCCCTCTTAGCCCCAAATATTTTCCTAAGCACCTTATTCTCAAACACCCTGAACCTATGTTCCTCTCTCAGAGTGAGAGTCCAAGTTTCACAACCATACAGAACAACCGGTAATATAACTGTTTTATAAATTCTAACTTTCAGATTTTTGGACAGCAGACTGGATGATAAGAGCTTCTCAACCGAATAATAACACGCATTTCCCATATTTATTCTGCGTTTAATTTCCTCCCGAGTGTCATTTATATTTGTTACTGTTGCTCCAAGATATTTGAATTTTTCCACCTCTTCGAAGGATAAATCTCCAATTCTTATATTTCCATTTCGTACAATATTCTGGTCACGAGACATAATCATATACTTTGTCTTTTCGGGATTTACTTCCAAACCGAGTCTTGCGATTCATTAGTAAAATTAAACTTTTATTAATTTTAAATTGGGAAATAAACGCTCTGCAGATCCATTTGTCACAAACAATGTCAGAAAAGTTCTAATCCACTCTATTATTTATTCACTCATTCACTCACTCACCCATTTATGTACTTATTTATTACTTTTTTTAGTGTTGTTTAGTCAAGTGTCCGAAGCCAGGTCTGAACCTCACAAGTGACACCAGGAAGGCACCACTTATGAGGCACGTAGACCAGGAGATAATGGGGTAGGGTGGCCACTTCTTTTCCCCCTCCATTGGACATATCGGGTAAATGGGTTTAAGTAGTTTTTTGTGCAAATGGAGTTTTGTTTCCCAGGCGAATACACAAGTTAAATGCCAAAAATGGATGTGCAAAAAACAAAATAATGCTATCATCTTACGTGTTTTATTTGTGTATAAAGTTATTTCCAACAAGGGTCCAAAATTTAATTTTCATTTATCTCAAAACTAATTTTTATGACTTATCTCCCTTTATCCAAACACCATAAACATTACACTGCTCAGAATTCAGATGCATACAAACACCTGTTCTTCCTCTGGCACATATCATCAAATGAGATGTATCAGCCAGAACCCCAACTAGGGGAAATTATTTTTTTATTATTACTACTAATTAATTTAATTATTTATTTCTTCATTTCTCTATGTGTTTACTTATTTATTCCTTTTTTCCTGTTTATTTATTTCTTCGTCTATTTACTTATTTATTAGTTTAATTCTTACTTTGTTAATGTATTTATTACTTCATTTATTTATTATTTATTTTTATACATTTATTACTTATTTATTATTCACTTGCTTATTTATTTATTTGTTTATATGTTAATTAATTTATATATTTATTTAGTTGTTTTATGGTTTTGTTCATTTGTTTAGTTATTCTTTGTTGATTTATTAAATTATGTATTTATTTGTTCGTTAATCCATTTATTTATTTACTTGATATAATTATTCATTACACCTATCTATCTATCTATCTATCTATCTATCTATCTATCTATCTATCTATCTATCTATCTATCTATCTATCTATCTATCTATCTATCTATCCATCCATCCATCCATCCATCCATCCATCCATCCATCCATCCATCCATCCATCCATCCATCCATCCATCCATCCATCCATCCATCCATCCATCCATCCATCCATCCATCCATCCATCCATCCATCCATCCATCCATCCATCCATCCATCCATCCATCTATCTATCTATCTATCTATCTATCTATCTATCTATCTATTTACTTCATACTGGCAGAGTTAAGGCCATAGGTTCATCCCTTACACTTCACCAGGTCACAAATACACTTTATGGAATAGAATAAATGAAATTGAAATTAAATGAAATAAGAAACGTCATACTTAAGAATAGTTAAGACTGACTAAAGTACTGGAAGGTCCTGGTACTGGCGAAAATTTTCTCGTTGCCAAACTTTCAGAACGGCCCCGAGGTTCATAAGACTTAAATTGAGTACCGGGTTTTTCACTGGGGTAAAAGGCGGTCGTGAGTAATGTAGATGACACTACTGCATTCTAGTGCCGAAGTCTTGGAAACTTAAAACTCTACCTCCATGCTCCCCAAACCCTTCCATGGCGTGCAAAGGAGATATCTTTTTACAGATGAACAGTTATAACACAACACAGAAATATCTAAATAAACACACCAAACATACAAATAAATATAATTCAACCGGGGTTTACAAATTAAAATGCAATAGCTGTCCAGATTTTTACATAGGACAGACAGGAAGATCCTTTCAAACAAGATACAATGAACACGTTACAGCTATAACTAAACCCTACAGCACATCAAATTACACGACTACAATAACATAGAAACAGATATGGAAATACTACACATCACACCAAAAAAAAGTCCAAAGTTAAACATATTAGAACAATACGAAACGTACAAGCACACAATAATATACCCACAGCATGTACTTCATACACACACAATTCAATACCCATACATTATTCGACATCATAATACATGACACACAAACAACCACCTCCATAATAAGAACACATTCCCACCCCTACAACTGACGAACGCAAACTCCGCTAATGAAGACCAGCTGGAACAGCAGTAGTTCGAGAGATACTAAAGATGACATCACACCTGTGTCGACACGGGACCCGTCTGTCATAAGTAGGCTTCGAGACTTAGGACCCGATAGAGCAGTTCAGTGGGAAATCCGCATAACGACGTACTGAGTAGAGTGGTAAAGCGTACAGTGGGTGGGGGTACTGTAGAATGAATGCCAACAAATACGCAAAGGAAAACGCTCTGGATTTGAAGGTTCTGACGAATAATTTGGTTTTCCTACAAACCTATTTTCAAACTATGTCTGAAACTATTACACGATCAGAAAAGTCAGAGCAAGAGATGCCAGAAGCCCTCAAATTAATTGAGGAAAATGACACAGAGAATTAATGAGACACCAAGTACACCGGGTACTGAACGTGTAAAACAGAAGTGGAAATCAATTTTATGTAAAAATAACGGATATGAAACACTGTGTAACATAAACAGCAAATTAGTGGACAAGAGTCACCCGAGAATAAAGGACTGTCTCTTAGAGACTGCAATGATGTTAGATTTCTTCGTTTTGCTCCTATCACGTCATGCGACGTAGAGCGCAGCTTTTCACAGTACAAACTGTGTTTGGCAGATAAGCGAAAAATATTTACGTTTGAGGGACTGAAAATGTATCTTGTAGTACAATGCAATTCGGTACTGTAACTGTACTTTCTAAAGACGACCAATAGGATAAATGAAGAAATTAAAATTGCTAGCCTACATGTTTATTTCCACCATTAACAATGTGTATAATTAAACACAAATGCTTATAAAAGACAGAAGAATAAATGCTTTTCACATTCTTTTGACATTGTCATTGTGTAATGTATATTCACTTTCAGAATGTACACATGTGTGCGTTTCCCCATACTACCGTACTCTATTCTAAATAGCAACGTTGTCACCTCAACACATCTGTACCTTTCACTACCTGCAGCGATTCAACAACCTATAGTACATCACAGTAAACTTATTGTATCGGGTCCCAAGTCTCGAAGCCTGGTCATAAGGTACATTACCTCTTTAAATAGTAACACTTTTAACGTTTTAACTACGAAAGTTTTATGTTTTAAACAAGCCTTAACGTGAACATAAGATACAATGAGTTATAATGCTTTTTCTGTTGTCATAAGTTAAAAAGAAGAGGAGCATTACTTTGAAGTCATAAAAATGAATATGCTCTCGATTTTTATCTGTTAAGGTAGGAAAAAGAATAAACTGTTCCTAAGGCATGTTGCATAGAAGTAACTGAAATGAGATTGAAGAACTGGAATCGATCTGAAAAATGCTTCGAGCAAAGAGAAGTAGTTTCTGTCTAGGGAATACGCAGATGAGAAGAATGGGAATCGGTGGTCAAACAGAATTTTATATTGGAGCCCTCGAGGCATGATGGAAGATCACGCAGAAGGAACATGGATGGAGTCTAGACGTGACAGCGATTTTTACAACTAGTATCATTCGCATAGAATTATATATGTAGACATTGTCACCATAATTTTACTCGTATATAATCCTGCATTTTTCAGCTTTGTTTTTTGTAACATTTACTTCATCACCGCCTCCTATATTATCTTCATTTTTCATCATAATCTTGTTTAGATACGTCATTAGGCTGCTAACTTTGTGTATGGTGAACTGATAATGTCGTGTTAGTGTTCTCTAAATTTATTTATTTACTTATCTGTCTATCTAATTGTCAATCTCTACAGGGCTATTCAAAAAGAAGGAGCAGATTTCAAACATCTATTTCTTCCAAACTACAAAACATAGAAACACAATTCCAACGTTTCAACATTCCTGCTCCTTCTTTTTGAATATTTACTTATTTACTTATTTACTTATCTATCTTTCTATTTATTTACCTATTTATTTAACTTTTATGAAGTTGCAGGAGAATGGAGAAAGTTACACAACACAGAACTACACGCATTGTATTCTTTACCTGACATAATTAGGAACATTAAATCCAGACGTTTCAGATGGGCAGGGCATATAGCACGTATGGGCGAATCCAGAAATGCATATAAGAGTGTTAGTTGAAAGGCCAGAGGATAAAAGACCTGTGGAGAGGCCGAGACATAGATGGGAGGATAATATTAAAAAGTATTTGAGGGAGGTGGGATATGATGCTAGGGACTGGATTAATCTTGATCAGGATAATAATAATAATAATAATAATAATAATAATAATAATAATAATAATAATGTTTTATTTTCGCTGGCAGAGTTAAGGCCATAAGGCCTTCTCTTCCACTCAACCAGCCTTAATCAATACAATACATAAATTTAAATTACAAATATTTACACTACACTTAAAAGGTTCTCCAGCAATATTCTTCACTACACATTTATTTAAATTTAGATAAATCTATAAGGTAAAGTAGTGACTTAATTTATGAGCTAATTTAATTCAATGAATTATAATTAATTTAATATTTGAGATAGCTAGTAAAATGATGAAAATTAATTTAATATAAGCTTACTAGGACTATGTTACAGGGAGAATATATATATTTCTATTTCTATAATGAGAATATTAATGTAATTGCCATTAGAGGTTTTGTAAATCTATTTAGAGAAATTAATGATAATAATAATAAGAATGGACAGATGTTAGTTTCATTATAAGTAACAAATATTAATCAGCAATTCATCTGTTAAGTAAGAATTTATATAATTTTGACCTAAATGAAGTTATTGTCCAACAACCCCTTATATCACTCGGAAGCGAGTTCCAATTTGTAGCAACTTAAACTGTATAGGATGAAGAATATAAAGATGTCTTGTGGTAGGGTATAATGGGTAAATTGTTATGATGAGATCTTGTACTTAGCTGATGATATGCGGATAAATTTTGAAAACGAGAAGCCAAATATATTGGGGTAGCGGTGCGCAGAATTTGAAATAAGAGAACAAGAGAATGCAGGGCTCGTCGATCGCTTAGCCTTAGCCAAGACAGAGTTTGGAAAGACGGGGAAACATGATCATACTTACGAATATTGCAAATATAACGGACGCACGCATTATGCACACGTTGTAGCCTGCTGTAGGGATCGATGGCGGTCTTATGTGAGTGTGGAAATGAATCTTCGGGTTCTCTCAAATCCGTTTGTACGTATTATTATTATTATTATTATTATTATTATTATTATTATTATTATTAAGTTATTGTCTAAACAAGCGTTGAAAGTTCCTGTTAAGATATATAGCTTCTGTTCAATAAAATAGAAAAACTGAGATATTTTTGCAAATAGTATATTCTCATTAAGCTCTAATTAAAATACCTATGAAGAAATGTCAGAAAAGTGTACCTAACCGATTAGAAATGCATGTTGATATTGAGTTTTACTTTCAGGACTTAAATGAAACATCGATATTGTATATTAATTTCAGCCTTCTGGGTATAATGCTTTCTGAGAAAAGTGTACCAAAGTCGCAAAAATTAAGAAATTGCAGAAAAATGGCGTCAAAGTTTCCATATCTTGCAATGTTAATTATTCCTCAATTTTGAGTGCACTCTTTCAGAAGTGACGAAAGATACAACTGTAGAAAAAAAATAGGGTATATGTAACATACTTTTGTGCGAGATAGTGCGTATTTGCTTGGTTTCCGCACAAAACCAATCCGCGGAAAGTCTAAAATTCCACATTCAGTATTCCCAACCTAACACACATAACAATTTCCCTCTTCTTACCGCTTAAGTGACATATTCATTTTACTGCTTTAGGCTTTTAACATATTATTTTTAGAGGCGTTCAGTATAGTAATAATTATAAATTGGAAACTTACCACTGCAATTTCACCTAAATTACAATGTTAATTATTGTTTTTAAATATTTGCAAAAATTAAGTCAACTCTACAACTCCACTAAAGTTACTGCATTCGTGATGCAAGTAACATTAAGGAAGCCGTGAAAAAATCAACAAGATTCCAGACTCATCATAGACTGGGGGAAAAAAAAGACAGACGTATATCACGGCCTGCTGGAGTATAGTAAACACAGAAAACATTTTAAAGCAAACAATGTTGAAGATAGATATTTTTGTTTTGCAAATTTGCCGTCATTGAACAGAAACCAAGATGGAGATTTCATTTCTTTCGGGTATGCAATAAACGATCTTCGCACAAAATAATGTACGATACACGAGCGGTATGTTTTCTTTCAATTCTCGGAAATTAAAAAAGCTCAACTACGTTTCGCTTTTTCAAACTTTTCCTCGAACATGAAAACTTCAACATACCGCTCTTGTAACGCATATTACTATTATATATACAACCGACTAAATAAATTTTAAATTCCACTGAGCGGTTAGGAAGAAAAAATTTTTCATTGATAACATTTTTTGCTTTAAGAATTATTACAATATTTTTGCTGAAGATAGGGATAAAAGCTGGCAATTAGAATAAACAAAATCATATTATCATTTTACACATATTAAACTACCAAAAAACGATAAAAAACCAAAATTTATTTTTTTGTCAAAATTCGGAGTACAGACTCCCATTAATGGATTGATGAAAAACTTCGGAAAAAACTTCAACCAGGTAACTTTTCCCACCCAGGATTTGAACTCGTTTCAAGGTCAGACACGCTAACCGTTACTACTCAGCGGTGGACTACAATAGTTTTAAGTTACCATTAAGGGGAATGGGTAATAATGCCCTGTTCGGTTAAAAAATTTCAGTACAAAAGTTTAGTTCAATATTTCCAGGCTTTTAGTGCTCAGAGTGGAATAAAAATACAATCAATCATTCTGAATTCAGTGATATAAAAACAACTAATTACTTTCGTATCTAAATGCAAAAGAAAGGCCCTAACTGATAACCTGTTTTCCCACTTTGCTAAGTGTACCTCATTCTTCAGGTGCACATTACTTGCTACAATCTTAACTCATATACTTTGTATTTTTTTTTAAGTTATCTAGTAATGTATATTGTAAATTCTGAAGCAAAATTTGGTTAAATATTTCACCCCTAGTGAAACAGAAAAAATATTGACTTTAATTAATACTTTTTGCAATTTTTTGCAATGCATATATTTTTTCTCGTGTTATCTGTGTGATATTATTAAATCCATAGGTATACTATGTAGAACATAGGCTGAAGAAAACACTGTAAAAATATCATGTAAATTCATTCAGTAGTTTCAGAGAAAAATGCACCTAAGTTTGAAAAATGTCAACATATTGAAAACTGCAGTTATAAAAGAAGAATGTATGAAGTAGTAGTATTTGTAGTATTTATTTATTTAACCCGGTAGAGATAAGGCCGTCAGGCCTTCTCTGCCCCTCTACCAGGAGATTCCAACTACAATATCAACAATAAAATTACAATTAGTATTAGATTTACAATTACAATTACAAATAACATTACAATTAGTATTAAATTTACAATTAGAATAAAATTAAAGTACGAAAAGATTACCTGAATAATTAAAGCTAGATAATTTATCATAGAGAAACAACGAATATTTTATATTTACTGAATTACAAATTAAATCTAGAATAACAAAATTTTTTAGTGATGAAATTACTGAATATTGAAATATTTTGTGATAGATTAAAGAAACTATTTACAAGTAATCAATTACTGACCAAGTGCCTAGTAAGTTTTCGTTTGAATTCAATTTTATTTCGACAGTCCCTGATGCTAGCAGGTAGCAAATTCCAGAGTCTTGGCAGGGCTATTGTGAAAGAAGATGAGTATGAGGAGGTGCGATGGGATGGTATTGTTAGTATTGTTTCATGACGAGAGCGTGTGTTCAGATTATGGTGGGAAGAAAGGTAAGTGGAGCGAGACGACAGGTACGAAGGAATAGAAGAGTTCAAGATTTCGAAGAGAAAGAGAAGTAAATGTAAATTTCTTTTCTTATCTAGTTTAAGCCAACCTATTGCTTCCAGGGATGGGGTAATACATGCACCGCTAAATTTAAAGAGGCCACTTAAAGGACTTATCTGCTGAAATATCCCAAACAATATTTATATTGTTTCAAAGAGCAAGTTCTTTACTTTTTTTTTTTTAAACACAAAATAAAATATCGGGATTTTGACACCTAATCACTACCTGGTTCCCTTAATTCGACCAGCAAATATTTGAACAAACCCGCCATAGCTACAGCCCTACAGTATAACACCATACAGAGACGTATTCTAATGCGTGCTAGTTCTTCCTCCAGCCGATGGAAACAGTAGCTACGTGCATTATTTACCCGCATATGGCTCGGAACTAATCTGAATTATGAAATCCTTGAACACTCGCATCGGAGAGAGCTTTTCTCATTACTGAACCTCCCCCAGCTTAGCCTGTACATGCTACATCAAACTCTGACTGCAGCCCACGCACTCAACGCACTCAGCGCTGCATTGTTCACAGTAATTCGAGCTAATTCGGCTCGAGAGCAGGATTCTTAGTTGAATGAGCCCATTGGGAGTCCCGCTGCTCACACCTATTATTTTTGCCACGGACCCCGGTAACGAAATTAGCTCCCCCATCGGTCAATTTGCAACTGAAAGTGTATCGGGCTCTTTGCAGGGGATGCAATGTGCACCCAGTTCTGTTTTCTTCCACCCTTAGCGTTTAATAACGAACATTTTTTACTACGTATCACATTAAATTTTGTTAGCTTTGAAATGAAAATTACAATGTGTGCTTAATTAGTTATTATTATTATTATTATTATTATTATTATTATTATTACTATTGCTATTTATATTTTTAATCGCACTGTAAGAGTACAGTAGAGTGAAGTTCCCTATTTCCGTGATACCCCTAATCCCGTTATACTTTTTTTTAATTTCAATATCCATCAAAGCGCCAGACATCTTTCTCGAAACATTGCATCTTTTTCCTATTTTTGAGACGTCGGTGAACTTCCTACCAACATACCCAACCCCGTGACATTCAGTGAAAAAAACGTATCACGGAATTAGGCAACTTTACCCTACATCAGTTATTTATAATTTCAAAAACGCATATGACACGGTTAAGAGAGAAGTTTTATATAATACTCTTATTGAATTTGGTATTCCCAATGAAACTAGTTCGATTAATTAAAATGTGTCTCAGTAAAACTTACAGCAGAGTCCATATAGGCCAGTTTCTATCTGATGCTTTTCCAATTCACTGCGGGCTAAAGCAGGGAGATGCACTATCACCTTTACTTTTTAACTTCTCTCTAGAATATGCCGTTAGGAAAGTTCACGATAACAGAGAGGGTTTGGAATTGAACGGGTTACATCAGCTGCTAGTCTATGCGGATGACGTGACTATGTTAAGAGACAATCCAAAAACGATTAGGGAAAACACGGAAATTTTACTTGAAACAAGTATAACGATAGGTTTGGAAGTAAATCCCGAAAAGACTAATTATATGATTATGACTCATGACCAGAATATTGTACGAAATGAAAATATAAAAATTGGAAGTTTATGCTTTTGAAGAGGTGGACAAATTGAAATATCTTGGAGCAACAGTAACAAATATAAACGACACTCGGGAGGAAATTAAACGCAGAATAAATATGGGAAATGCCTATTATTATTAGGTTGAGAAGCTTTTGTCATCCAGTCTGCTGTCGAAAAAGCTGAAAGTTAGAATTTATAAAACAGTTATATTAACGGTTGTTCTATATGGTTGTGAAACGTAGACTCTCACTTTGAGAGAGGAAGAGAGATTAAGAGTGTTTGAGAATAAGGCACTTAGGAAAATATTTGGGTCTAAGAGGAATGAAGTTACAGGAGAATGGAGAAAGTTACACAACGTAGAACTGCTCGCATTGTATTCTTCACCTGACATAATTAGGAACATTAAATCCAGACGTTTGAGATGGGCAGGGGACGTACCACGGATGGGCGAATTCAGAAATGCATATAGAGTGTTAGTTGGGAGGTCGGAGAGAAAAGACCTTTGGAGAGGCCGGGACATAAGATGGGAGGATAATATTAAAATGGATTTGAGGGAAGTGGGATATGATGGTAGAGACTGGATTAATCTTGCTCAGGACAGGGACCAATGGCGGGCTTATGTGAGGGCGGCAATGAACCTCCTGGTTTCCTTAGAAAGCCATAAGTAAGTAAGTATTATTATTATTATTATTATTATTATTATTATTATTCAGTCAGGATTGGAGAAGAAATGTTAGCTGGAAGTGGATTAGGAGAAGGAGTATAAAAAAGATGCCCTTTATCACCTACCCTAATGAGCATCTGTTTGGAGGATTTTGTGAAGAACCGTTTCCAGAACATAAGACTTGGTGATGATATGGCGTTGTTAGCAAAAGATGAGACGATACTAAGGAATATGCTACTGGAGCTAAATGACAGCTGTGAGCAGTATGGGATGAAGATAAATGCAAGTAAGACGAAGACCATGGTTATGGGAAGAAAAATAAAGAAGGTAAACGTGTCATGTATTTTAAAACAATGTGTTTAATTCACTAGTTTTCCAGCATATTAAAATCATCCTCGCCCCTTAATGCTCGGTTTTAATTTAAGGTTTTTCACTTCCTGTTGCATGTTGCTCTTTGAAATATGATGTAATTTATAATCTTGATTCTTTATTTTATATATTACGTAAAACATTATGTTACTTTGTTATTCTAAGAAATATTTTGTCAATTAACTGTTTACGTGTAATTTATTTAGCATTATTTCAATCTATATTTATGTATGGTATTATAGGTTGGAGTGGTACTTATAAATCCAACCTTTATCCGTTAATTTTACTACAGAAAAAAGTATTAAAAATTTGTTTTAAAAAGCAGAAAGATTACCCGACTGAATTGTTGTTTAAACATTTAAAAGTTTTCAACATTAAAAAATGTATTATTTTATTTTATTAAAATATTTTCATAGAAATTTTAATAACTTTGAAAGGTATATACATAAATATAGAACTAAAAACATGAATTCTCTGCGTTTGTCTGAACCAAAATGTAAAACCAATGCAGCTTTTTATCATAGCATGAGTCAAGGTCCCAGATTATTAAACAAATTTTATTCCAATAATATTTCAACCACAAATGAATTGGTCATTGCTAAAAGGCCCTTTCTCCGTATTTTTGCAAAAATGAGTTAACTACAGATTCAACATCCTTACACATAAATACACAATCTGTGCTAAAAGGACTTTCCTCAAGTCTTCATACACACGCACAGTTGAGCATTTCAGTTTTCGTGTCATGCTAAAATGCCTTTACTCCAGGATAGAGGGCCTTCTAGCTGTGAACTTGTCATTTAGCGGTGTTTCCATCTGATGACAAACCTTTATACTTACTATACTATCAGCTATCTTCATTGTTTGAAGCGGTCTGTTTATTCTGCTCTGATCTTTATTTGTGTTTTAATACAAATTGTTATATTATACGCAATTTCGGCTAATTAAAATGGAGACTGAGAGTTTGAAAAGCAAAAAGAGATGCAGTGATACTTGCAGTTGGAAACGAAATATATTAAAGAAAGCCAAAGTTAAAGGCACTGAACATGTGACCTACTCTGGAGAATTGGTGGCTGAAAGACGAACTGGTGAGGACTGCAGGTAAGTTCAGAATATTTACACTGAATCTCTGACGTAAATGAATATTGCATAAAAATGTTATTTCCTTAGGCCACAAAAATCTTTATAGGCTATATAAAATATTTATGCATGCACAAAAATAAAGTCACTCATTAACTGGTGGCCCATGTTTTACAAAAGAGGTCTTTCTGTAGAATCTTATGGTAGAAAGGTACCTCGGTGTTCGAAGTTGTCATTCGCCCCTGCGAGTTATTATGAATATATGTACAATGCGACTCTTCCTCATATTGTTTCAACATCCAAGTTCATTGATGGTTGTATTAGGCATACCTTTGCTCTTTGTCTACCTGGAATTGAAAACATAGTCCTTCCCCAACGTCCTACTTATGATGAATTGATTGCAATCAACCCAGACAAAATGCAGGATATCAAGAAAATTCTATGCTACATTCCCCATGAACAGTTACCTTATTATGAGAAAGTTGTAAATTCTCCACTAGCAGAACATAGAGAAAATACAGAATGAAATCGTCAAGTTAGATTTAAAACAAGGGCCTAAAACTTTGTAATACGTAATTAAAATATATTTTAAGAAGAGAAATATACTTTTAACTTGAAATAATGGTAGTTTATTTAATTTACAATCCTGTATTTTATTACAGTACTCCATTTTTAACCAAATGTGAAATTATTTTAAGTTCACTGCTAAAAGGCCCTTAAATTTGAATTTTTAATTAATAATATTATACAAACTACATATGACAACAAAATAAAAATTGTGCTTCCAGAAAGCACAAATATACCTTTATGCTGGACAGTCACCACATTGCTCTACGAAGATTAGTATTTCTTAAAAACAGTTTTTTTCGATTTATTCAGAACTAACATTTTTGGACAAAGGGCCTTCTAGCAATGACCAATTCAAATCTTCTCCCAATTAATAAAAAAATTAATAAAACATTATATTGGATTTATAGTTTGGGTTTAAACATATTGTAACTTTATTACAAAACAAGAATCCCAATAGTCAAGTCTTTAAAAAACTTGTGAAATCTTTGATCACTTACAATAAGTTCTTGTTTACTTCCAATACAAACATAGACTTTTGATATGTATTGTACAATTTTGTATAGCTTAACTATAATAAGGTTGTAAGTTGAATTAATCTGTCTACTATGTACTGTATATTTTTGTAGAGCCACCAACGTAGCTCAGTCGGCAGATTCGCTAGCCTGCTGATCAGGAGCTGCGCTCGGGCTTGGGTTAGATCTCCGTTTGAGCTATTATCTGGTTAGGTTTTTTCCGAGATTTTCCCAACCATAAGACAAATGCTAGGTAATCTATGGCGAATCCTCTGCCTCAGTTCATCTCACGTCATGTCGCCAAAAATTGTAAGCTTGTAAAATTTTGACTTGTTCCACATCTCAAAGCTTCAATGGTAATGTAAGATCAATGGGATACAATAAATTAAATGAATTTATAAAGTATTGCAAGTGATTTGGCAGTAAAATTTGCAAAGTATTGGCAAGTTTTTAAAAGTCTTTTGAAGCGTTGAATTTGGCGAAAATTTGATCGTGTTCAAATGGCTTTACTCGTCCATTTATCTATACTGTAACTTTTTATATACTGAACAACAATGTAATTTTATTATCTCAACAATAGGATTTGCTCTCCACACAGTAACACAGTATTCGTTAGTGCACTCCACAGACGACAATGTCAATTTACTTGGACTATTACGAACAACAATGAACTGTTAATCTTAACTAATATTCACAAAGCACTATTTACAACACAGAACTGTCAGTTCTCAGTTCACAGCTCGTTTGTCTTGGCTAGTTCTTCTAGCTCAGTCACTCGCGTTCACAGAATGTCGAACCCCAGACCTTCAGAGACGATCCGCTGAACTTCGAACTCAGGTCACCCAACTGCGGTCCACTGCACTCGAACTCAGGACTTCGGAAGCTCACACAGCTGCGGACACACTCAAGTCGAACTCCGGTTTCGAAGCTGGCTTCGCTGCTACACAAGACTGGCTGGCTTGCTGTCCACCGACTATAACAACTGCTGCTCAAGTTCACTCGCGTGTCGTAATTTATAACCAAACCATAGCTACGAGAATGTACGATGCTAGAAATTTCCACGGATGTCCAGAGATGGCACTCTCGAATTCTCTGGATTTCTCCCCTCTCTGCCGCGGTCGCTCTCTCTCTCTCTCTCCTCTCCTTCTATGCCCAAGGTTGCGGGTTCGATCCCGGGCCAGGTCGACGGCATTTAAGTGTGCTTAAATGCGACAGGCTCGTGTCAGTAGATTTACTGGCATGTAAAAGAACTCCTGCGGGACAAAATTCCGGCACATTCGCCGACGCTGATATAACCTCTGCAGTTGCGATCGTCGTTAAATAAACCATAACATTTCTCTCCTCTCCTCTCTACGCCACAGCACATGCCCCAGGAAGCAGATGCGCGGCAACTTGCGCCGAACCACGACCGACCTAGTCCTTCTTTTGCCGGTCGTGAGATCGAATCTCACGTGGCTGTCACAATATTCATTTGTATTCACTCTCAATTTCAATTTTATTTTTGTCTGTATTGGAATCCCCTCCTGAGCACGAGTCTTACTCATTCAGAAGTGGGCTAGTTTGTCTTTCATTGTACTTATTAACTTGTATTCATTTCAAACTTACTAGCAATAAAAATAAATAAATAATAATATATGTTACAATTATGGTAAGGGACATATTGTAGTTTGTGGGGGTAATATAAACAGCTGTACGTGGTATACCCTGTGTAACCCTGGATGGTTAAAAAAACATGCAAGAAAGGTTCTTATAAAGAAATACTCCTGAAAAGTCCATGAGTTCGCTTTGAGAACCATTTCTTAGATCTCCAGCGTATTGAGCTTATTCTACATTTGCCTCTAATCCATTACGTCTCCCTGTAACCTTTGGGAAACGAACCACAGCCCCTTCGGTGATAACTAACTGAATTGTGGCTAGGCCATTAAACATATTATAGAGCTCCGGCATATGTGGAACCAATTCCCTCTCCTCTAATTTTCACACAGCATTGCAGCGGTTATAGAAGCGCCTGGTCGTTAGACACATCGCACAACGCTGCGGCTGTCTGTGTTCAAGTGTCGACCATTACGTCCGCCGCAACTCCCTCTTGGCTCACATCGGATTCGACCACTGCACTTCGAGATGTCAAGCCGGTGACTGGATGTCTCAAGCAGCCGTCACCACAAGCTAAACTGTCTTTCCAGATCCAAAGCCAGGACTCAGTGCAGCGATTTTGTAGGAATTTGTAGCAGTTACAGAACCAGGGCTCTAAGAGGCGAGTGTGACAAACAAGTTCACGTAAAGGTACGGTCACATGTCGCTACTTTTGCAGCGCTGCACTACAAAAAACTGCGCAACTCTAGTACTGTGACGTGTGAACAACGGTACAACCCGAAAAGTAGCGGCTGCCGAACCTGCTGCCCGCTACTTTTCCATGCTGCGCGCAACTTAAAAGTAGCGACGTGTGAACAGGGTTCTCGGGGTTGCAGCCGCAGCATTTTTGATATCGGTTTTGTTGAAACTTTTGCTGCGGTTGCAATCAGTGTTGCCAGCCATATGTGCCAATGATACTTTTATTGTTTGGATATATTTTAATGTTAGATGTGATGAAAATAAATTATTTGTAACAGTTATTACATGCACAACACAGTCTGAGCATATTTGCTGACGATATAATTCTTTTTTTTTTATTTTCCATAGCCTAGTTCCAAATAGGAGGGCTGCCAACATTGATTACGTGAATATGCCGTTGGTTATCATTTAAGTATAGGCGTTTTTTAAAGTTTTATAGTAAAAATAATGCCAATTTCTGAATACTAGTTAGGACAGAAAAGAAAATAATAGATAAGTAAGCTTTCGCATGAGTTTCTTAATAATGCGAACATAACCACAAAATGTATATTGAGAAGTCAACACGGAGATGGAAACCTGCAGCAAGACTGCGGCTGCAAAAGTAGCGCCTTGTGTGTGAACAGACTCGCAACCTCAAGTTGCAACTTTTGCAGCACTCGGGTTGCGCAGCACGAAAAGTAGCGTGCAGCGCGCTACTTTTGGCTTACGTGTGAACACGACACGCAACTTTTGCAGCTGCAGTACAAAAGTTGCGCAGCAAAAGTAGCGACGTGTGACCGTAACTTAAGGACTCAAATCAGGACTGTACACGATTTGTACTCACTGAGCCGACTCCCGACTCGCGAGCGGAACAGATTGCTGAGAATTCTCGGCCGCCGCACAGTTTGCAATTTGCCCAATCTAGGTGGACAAAAATCAAATTTGGACTCGTTTAGTTAGGCATAGGCGAATACGAATTCATGTTCTTTAACATTTGGAGAATGTTATGAGAAATAGTTTTTACTGTTTTATCAGCGGCAAGCTATATTTAGAAGGGTTTGAACAGAGTTCTTCCGAACACTTCTCGCTCCTGTTCAGCCATAGACAAAGAGGCTTATTATGTGGGTGAAAAAGAGCCAAATGTTAGTGATTTATTGTGTTGTGAGACATGGAATCTGTTCAGATATGTACGTTCTTACTAATGTAACTTCAATTATAAGTTTGTAAAGTATTATTCTTCTTACAGAAGGGTTTAAACATTACAATTGAAAATAAAATTTTATTTTAAATTTCTCCAAATATAATGTGAGATTTAGTATAGCCGGTCACATCCGGTTACAGCAATTCTTTTACCATTTAATACAGCATCATTTAGAGTGTTGAATCCTTGTTTTAAAGTTTGCGCGTTCTTGTGCATTTATCAGTAATTAATTTTTTTTCAGTGGTGGGCATACGCTAACTGTTCCATAATGGCTTAACAGCAGAAAAGAATCATGGAATAAGAGAATTTTTAATCACTTGTGAGTGTTTTAGGCCTACCAAATTTTTCACATCAGGTTAAAATGCATTGGACACATTTTTATCTAAGCTTAACAAACGCACAATGAATCAGAACGCAAATCACTAGCTGGACAAAATTAATAACTTTTCTGCATTCCAAAGGATTGTTATGAAACTTTGTACATGCCTCACAGGTAACATGTTTTGTGTACAAACTCAGATTACGTTCGCCCAAGAAAAATTACCGCTTTATAGCAGGTGCATTTAAACAATATTAATAACTTATAAATAATTTAGCTGTCCTCTACTGGATTCCTTCTAAGGAATTTATCTGATATATTCTATAGGGATCCCAACATGTAGTTCCGTATTCCATTAACGGTCGAACTAACGTTAGATATGCTATTTCCCTCGATTTGGGGCTAGCCTTTTTCAAGATTCTCATAATAAAGTGAAGTGCCCTCCATGCTTTACCCGTAACATTATCAACATGCTCTCCCCAAGAAAGTTTGGAGTTTAAATACACTCCTAGGTATTTACAACATTGTTAGTTGGGAGGCCGGAGGGAAAAAGACCTTTGTGGAGGCCGAGGCGTAGATGGGAAGATAATATTAAAATGGATTTGAGGGAGGTGGGATATGATGGTAGAGACTGGATTAATCTTGCTCAGGATAGGGACAAATGGCGGGCTTATGTGAGGGCGGCAATGAACCTCCTGGTTCCTTAAAAGCCAGTACGTAAGTAAGTATTTGCAACATTGTTCTTGCGGAATTACACTACGGAATTCATAATTTAATATTCTGGTCCTGCAATGCAGGATAAATTTGCAGCTACCCTCCATATCAGGAGGCCGTCTCCTTTATCCACAACTTGAGGACGCGCCATGCCGTGGTGATAGGGACCCAAAATACGTCTGACAGAAAAAAAAAACATTCCAACTTTACACTACTTTATTTGGCATTTGCTTTTAACTTGTAAATCTATGGGTGTGTGTAATTTTAAATGGTGTACAATGAATCAAAGTGTTTTCTCTTTTTTACTTTTTGTATACAACTGTAGAGAGAGTTCAGCAATTATGAACAAATCTGGAAGTGTCAGCTTGAGGCTCAGAATGAACCCGGCACCTGACATTGTTTCAGACGCCACAGGAAGCGTCGGGGCGCCTGGGCACCATTAGTGCCGAGGGTCGATCGATCACTTCTTGCATCAATCTTCATCAGATTTGTAAATGGAGCAAGAGATTGCATCACCAACTCAATCACGTTCCTTCACGCCCAGACAAGGAATGCCCATATCCCAGCCTAATGGCGATATGTTTAATTAAATCTCCCATTTTTTATTTTTCTCCGCGGCGCCCGTGTTGCCAACCGTGTAATTATTATTTTCGAGGGGAGATGCAACGTTCTGCGAACAGAAGAATATACGATGAAAAGAGACGCAGTAGATTTTTTTACGAAATCATGAGCAAGAAATCGACGAAGCCATTACAACCGTTCACAGATTACCACAGAAAAATTTCAGTCTAAACAGGAGTGTCCAAAATTATTTGTATTAACGTCATCCTCTCGGTATGGGCGACTCGGTCCGTTCTGTCTGCTCTAGTTCCTCAATCGTGCTTGGTCGTCCAATATTTCTTCCTGCTCTGTAAGCATAATTTATCATTATAGCGTAAAGGCTGGCAATATGTGATACGATCGTTCCCGTAAAGCAATTGCCAACCTGTTAAGAAATAGAGGATGGGAAGTACATCAGGAAATTCATTGTGTGTCTGAAGAAAGAGTAGTAGTGCCATTCCTTGGCAACGTGGAAAAAGAAGAAGAAAATAGGTAGAAGGCACAATTAGTTATTGTTTTTAATGTTTATAAACCACTTTTCTTATTGTGTTTAATATTTAGAAGACACGTTTTTTGTTTATTGCACATAATAGGTAGAAGGCACAGTTAGTTTTTGCATTTAACGTTTATACACAACATTTTGTTATTATGTTAAGTATTAGAAGGCACAGTTATTGTTTGATGTACTAGTTTTGCAGAATATGTGTTGCTTCTAACATATTTGTAATTGATACGGTCAATAAAAAAAAAGACCACAGTTAACAGTGAACTTTGCTTATATTTTGAACGTTGCCATTTGAAGCGAATCACGGTCGACTCTAGAATAATCGACCGAGAGCGGATATAAAATGGTGGACTACAGTAAGTGGAAAGATATTGAGGTAAGAGTTTTGGTGTAATTGTACTAATAGGCAATCTTATTTAAGAAATAAACTATTGTTTTGGTATGCCAATGATAAAAAAGACGATTCTCATAGAAGAGTCGCTATAATTGCCATCGATAGAAGAACCCAGAAAGCGATGGTCTTAGACCCTACGATTTGCTTTGAACGAGACACGAATCAAGCACTGCAGATAAATGATGATAAGCGAGCTAAATATGTACCTTGTCTTCCATACCTCAGTGAAAAATATGGCATTTCGCTTTACAACTGGGATGTTACAGGCTGACTATTTGGAGCAAGGGGTTGTTTACCAAAATTTACATGTAATATCCTTAAATCCTTTATGCTCGACCATGCCGAAATGTAGTAATTATACACCTGGTAGCAGACCTTTAATGCATGTCATTAAAGTACACCTACTCATTAAAGGTCAGGTCTTTCAGCCAATGACGACTCAGGTTACAACTGTTCAGCCAATGACAGGTCAGCTTTCTACCGTTATAAAACCGCAAGTATCGATTATTGTCGGATATGCAATCGAAAGAGAATTAGCGAAAAGTCACGGAGGCTGGAAATCCAATACTGTCGCAGAAGGTTATGTTCTGTTACTGTAATAATTAGCGTTAATTGTAAATAATATTCAAATAAATTCAATTTGTCATCTCGTTTTTCAATGTTTAATTTAATTTCAATGTTATCTCTGTAGGTTCTTATGGCCTATCAAGATCAATGTGGACATCTGTTCCTCGGAAAAAATCAATACTTTCGGGTCTGCGCACATCTCACAACATACGGGACATTGCTCAAAAATTAATAATATCAAGTTAGAAATATGGTCGAGCATAAAAAATCGTATGAAACTCGCCTATAATGGTAATTAAGAAGCTCGTATGAAAATTATGAAACTCGCTTGCGCTCGTTTCATAAATATCCATTCTCACTTCTTAATTACCTTCATTATAGGCTCGTTGCATAATGTACTATTAAAATTCCCTTTTATGAGGTTCAGAAACGGAGCATTTGATTTGTGTTGTGGAATGTTACCGTACGCAACCGATGATAACAAATACCCTGCGTACGACTTGCCGGCGCAAAACACAGTTCGAAAGAGGTTATGGTAGCACACAGACCGTACAGGCCGCCATCTGTTGCTACGACGTTCAAGTTATACCGTACACGTTCTCAAGTTCAGATTGAAGAACGCCTTAAGTAATAGGCAACTTCTCTAACATATAAGCTGAAACTCGCTTCAAATCGGTGACCCAACAACAGTGACGTCATGACATACTTTGAAATGAACACCCAGTAGTCAAAGAAGCTAGCCGCGGTTTTCAATTTAGACGGCTCGTAATAAAATAATCAATACTAACAACCTGCAGAACTTAGTACGAGTATAACTAATTTCCACCAAAACGCATCAAATGATATTGATGGATTAAGTTAACACACACAGATCCCCTCGTCCTAGGTGCAACTCCTCTATCAGTTGACGTTTATTAACTTATAAGAGAGAGCTTTAACTTGGACAGGTTTGATATGTGCGGCCGGATCAGCTATTCATAATTAAAGCGATTCTGGCAGAGACGCGGTCTGAATTATTGAGAACATACGGACTCGATCTGCGATCATAAAGTTCGTCAAGCTACAGCTAGGCTATGCCCAGAGGGATCTGCTAGCAGCTAGCACTGCCCCGTACCTACTTCAAAGTTGAACACTGCCAAGTTTCAAAGTGTGACTTTGAACATGCGAAATTTCATTTCTCAAGACGTGTCCCTGTTTCTGAAATCCCCTCTCTATCTGTAAAGTTACACGTAGAAGCCATGGTATTCCCTATTCACCGTGAACTTAAACTTTTACAGGAATTAATTTATAATTCACAAAGTATGACAGATGAAATTCATCGAAATATTGCCTATCATACAATTATGTTGTAGCATATAGGACTATACAATATATTAGGCTGATGCAAAGTCCGTAGCGTTTTTTTCGCTGTGACGGAAATTTTCATTTAAAATGAATAAAAGACAAAAATTAATTAGCCATATTATATTCAACTACATTATCTGTGACGCTCTGCCATCGTTGAGGTAGTTTTTCAATTCCTCGTCCGAATAATCTGCTGCTTTGGAGTTAAAGAAGTCAATCAAAGTATGTAAAGCAATTTCATTACCAAAGGAGTTCACTTGAAGATTGTTGGATAGAGAACGGGAAAGGTGGAAATCTGAAGGTGCAAGTACGAGAAAATATGGGGGATGTGGAATCACTTTCCAATCAAGCTCCTAGATACCTGTTTTCGTCATATTAGCGGAGTGCGGTCGTGTATTATCGTGTTGCAGCAGCACTTGATGCAGTCTTCAGTGTCGTCTTTCTTCTATTGCGGCCGCAATGTGTATCAGTTGTTGCCAATAAATGTCAGCAGTTATGGTTACATTCCCGGTAAGTAATTCGTAGTACACGATGCCTTCTTTATCACACCAGACGCATAACATCATTCATTTTGTGAATGGACATTAACTTTTGTATGGGGTTTTGTGTGTTGAAAAGAAAGAATCATTTTTCTTGCATTAATTTCTCCGAAAGAATTCTCCCCATTCACGGCACAAATGTTTCGAGACGTCTCCGCTGCCTTCGTTTCTCTATTGAACTCAAACAGAAGATTATGTCGAAATTGTTCTTTTCTTTTTCTTTCACTTGACACTCCATCTTGTTGAGCTAAATTCCATGCGTATTTATAAGCAAAACACTCCAAATAACAATGAAAAATGATAAACCATTACAAATCAGTGTTGTGATCAACAAAAACGCTACAAAATTATGTCTCAACCTAATAATATGGGAAATTAAAGGGCTGGAAGCACTAAAATGTTCGAAGGATAGAGATATATATTAATGCCCGTTTCAATCATGTGATGTTAGCACAAACAATACAAACTTACAGACGAAGTCTCTTGTTACGACAAAGATCGATATTTAACACTATTGATTAACTATAGATGTTATATGAATTTTTACGTGTTCTTAATTCCTGTTTCAATCACGTGATGTTAGCATAAACCTTACAATCTTACGGAGGAATCTCTTGTCATGACAAAGGTCGATATTTAGCACTATCGATTATCTACAGACTTTACATGGATTATACATGTTCTTAATGCCTCTTTAAATCACATGATGTCAGCACAAACCATACAAACTTATGGACGAAGTCTCTTTTTATGATATGTTAGCACAAACCATACAAACTTATGGCCGAAGTCTCTTGTTATGACAAAGGTCGATATTTAGCACTATCGATTAACTATATGGACTTTATATGAATTTTTGTGCGTTCTTAATGCCTGTCTCATTCACGTAATATTAGCACAAACTTAATAAACTTATGGACAAAGTTTCTTGTTATGAAAGTTGATTTTTACTACTATCGATTTACTGTAGACTTTATGTTGAATTTTACGTGTTCTTGAAGAAATGGAGATAAAGAGAGAAGGGAAGGCGAAAGGAGGAGGAAATGAAAAGAAAACGAAAGTAATGCAAATTTTAACTTGACTATTACACTTTTACTACGTCACACTACTTTCGACTAATAAAACGGTACGAAAGGACGTCTTTCAACCAGTCATGGCCGCTTATCGCACAATTTTATCGTGTCCCTAGCATTTGTTTAATTTTATCGCGTCCCTAGCATTTGTTTATTTTTATCACTACCCTAGAATTTGTTTCTTTGTTTGCCAACATTTCAAACTGCACTGGTCTGGCCGTCAAAAAAACAGAAAATTACAAACCACTCCAGTCGATGCACATCACTTTCAAATATGACTCGCATTTTGGCATTCAAGAACAAGAAGTAATAAAGATCACTGGTCATATATGAAGAGCACCATTCGGAAATCCTGAATGAGTTGAGGGATACACCATGTACACCAACGAGTTCACTTCTTTTACGCACACGTCCAATATAACATCAACTGAACCACCAACAACCAAAACATTCAAATTTGAAAATTGTACTTTCAATAATTGTTTCTTTTAAAATCATCCATGTTTATTTTTATTTCGTCATCGTTAATTAAAACCGTTTCTTCTTTATTTCATCATCCCTAATTAAAACTTTTCTAACACTTGTTTATATTATTTAGGTTATGTTTGTTATAGCTTCTGCTATATAGTATGGATAGTCACGTAACAGAGATTGTTTAATACTAAGATTTATTGAAAATCATCTGTCAAGTGACGTTGATTACTGGGATCCGGATGATTGAAATGGAATGCAAATGTTTTAATAAAAATGAAACTGAATCAACAAAGCCTTCTTGACTAGTAACAGTCCACAGAGTTCAATGATGATTCCATAGTTGGCACAACTGATACCGGTAACAATAAAACATCATCATAAAACACTACTGCCATCTAGCGTAATGTTGAGATGGTACAATAATACATTTGAAGACAGTTGTATTTTCGTAAGCCAATTAATATTTTATTGTACACTTTGTTACTTCTAATCTTTATATAGCCTACTTTCTTCTAATCGTGTAATAGTCAATTAAATCCCACTCGAGTTTTGATTTTCTCTAGATAAATCAAAACCTCTAGTGAGATTACTGTTGATAATACATGTCATTTCAAAGGTATGATATTCCTTACATACATGCACAGACCAAAGCTGGGCTGGTCTGAGCATTGGAAACCGCACACAAAGCTCTAGATGGGAATTTCAACACATGCACAGACAGGAACTGACAGCTTATCGAACCTGCTGCTGGGATGTGGAATAGTGATGTGAAATTTGTCAACTTATATTATAAAGGAGATGATATGAGAGTAACAACTATGTAATAATAAAATGGTGGAATTATTGAGTTACAGAAAAAAGAAGAGATAAATGGCGAGGATGACGAAAGGCCAATAATAAACTCAAATGAATTTATTATTATTATTATTATTATTATTATTATTATTATTATTATTATTATTATTATTACCGAAAAAACAGTCCACATAATTATTTCTTGAGACCAAAATATAGTAGGTACTTGAAATATAAAAATTTGAAATTTATCGTTTGAAGAGGTGGAAAAAAACAAATATTTTGCAGCAACAGTAACAAATATAAATAGCACTCAAGAGGAAATTAAACGCAGGATAAATATGTCTCTTATTATTCGGTTGAGAACCTTTTGTCATCTAGGCTGCATTAAAAAAACAGGAACTATAACTAATGTAACAGTTATATTACTGGTCGTTCTCTATGGTTGTGAAAATTGGACTCTAACTTTGAGAGAGGAACATAGATTAAGGGTGTTCGAGAATAAGTTGTTTAGAAAAATATTTGGGCTAAGAGGAATTAAATTACAGGGGAATGGAGAAAGTTACACGACGCAGAACTACACGCATTATTTCTTCATCTCACGTAATTAGGAGCATTAAATCCAGACGTTTGAGATGGACAGGGGATGTAGCACATATGGGTACATGCAGGAATGCATGTAGAATGTTAGTTGGAAGACCTGAGGGAAAAAGACCTATGGGTGGGCCTAGGCGAAGATGGGAGGATAATATTAAAATGAATTTGAGGGAAGTTGGATATGATGATAGAGACTGAATTAATCTTGCTCAGGATAGGGACCAATTGCGGGCTTATGTAAGGGCGGCAATGAACCTCCGGGTTCTCTAAAAGTCATTTGTAAGTATTATTATTATTATTATTATTATTATTATTATTATTATTGTTATTATTATGGTACTTAATTTGTAACTCTTATTAAGGTAGCTACAATAAACAAATTATTTACTTTATGCTCGACCATGCCGAAATGTAGTAATTATACACCTGGTAGCAGTCCTTTAATGCATGTCATTAAAGTACACCTATTCATTAAAGTTCATGTTTTCGATTATCCTCGGATATGCAATCGAAAGACAACTAGGGAAATGTCACGGTGCTGGAAATCGAATACTGTCGCTGAAGGTTATGTTCTGTTACTATATAATAATTAGCGTTAATTGTAAATAATATTCAAATAAATTCAATTTGTCATCTCGTTTTTCAATTCTAAATCAATTTCCAGGTTATATCAAGATTAATGTTCTCTAGGTTATATCAAGGTCAATGATATTCATGCCTCGGAAAAAATAAAAACTTAGCGTCTGCGCACATCTCACAATTCAGGTCATTTCCGCTCGTCACTTAACATAACCATAACATGAAAACTTATGAATAATTTCAAGTTATAAATATGGTCGAGCATAAAAAGTAGTATGAAACTTGCCTATAATGGTAATTAAGACGCTCGTATGAAAATTATGAAACTCGCTTGCGCTCGTTTCATAAACAAACATACTTGCGTTTTAATTACTACCATTATAGGCACGTTGCATAATTTACTATTTTTACCTAAGTTGCTAATTGGAAAATAGCTAATTTTTATGAACCCCTGATGTGCTTAGTCTTCAACTCTTAAAAGCAAACTAATTAACAGTTATTCACAGAGTAAGATAATCGTTCGTATGACGACACCGTTATAAAATTCTCAACCCCCTCTATATGATTAGAATTCAGGACGTTATTCAGGACTGCAAACAGTTCCTTCTCATGTTCTATATTTGAAGATTAAAATTTCACAAACAAAAAAGAACAAAATCTTTGAAGAATTCTGCCTAATCTCTGCGTAGAATTTCGCTCCATGTCTGTGTAATTCTCAACATTTTAATTGCATAACGCAAAGAACAAACTCACTATATTTTCCCACAGTTAAAGATAGACTAACCGCAAATAATTATGAACCATCATACATATCCACGCAATTTATGACTGGACACGGAAAATTTAATTCATATTTCGAACGTTTCAAAATTGACAACCCAAACGGCTCTTCATGTTCCTGTGAACACCCCACACAAACAGTCGACCACCTGTTATTCGAGTGTCCGCTACAAGAACGCAAGAGATACCGGCTAGAAACCCATCTTAGCATGTGCGATACAACTTTCTCATCACCAATAACAAAAGTTTTTCTGAAGCAATGTTGCTTAAAGGAATTTCACAGATTTATTACAGATGTATTTAAGACCTTGAAGAAGAATACTAATTAGTAACAGTGTCCTATTTATTCAAAACAATTATATTACCGGTTGTTCTGTATGGTTGTGAAACTTGGACTCTCACTTTGAGAGAGGAACAGAGACTACGGGTGTTTGAGAATAAGATTCTTAGGAAAATATTTGGGGCTGAGAGGGATGAACTTACAGGAGAATGGAGAAAGTTACAAAACACAGAACTGCACGCATTGTATTCTTCACCTGACATAATTAGGAACATTAAATCCAGACGTTTGAGATGGGCAGGGCATGTAGCACGTATGGGCGAATCCAGAAATGCATTTAGAGTGTTAGTTGGGAGGCCGGAGGGAAAAAGACCTTTAGGGAGGCCGAGACGTAGATGGGAAGATAATATTAAAACGGATTTGAGGGCGGTGGGATATGGTGATAGAGAATGGATTAATTTTGCTCAGGATAGGGACCAATGGCGGTCTTATGTGAGGGCGGCAATGAACCTCCGGGTTCCTTAAAAGCCAGTAAGTAAGTAAGTAAATAAGTGCTATTTATTCTTCTTGGAGCCAAATTTGTAACTTTTAAAAGTGTGGTTACTATGTTGAAGTGTATGTGTTGTAACGGATGCTTTATTTGTTATGTATGTGAGTCATAGTTATGGGATGCTTGATGTCGTCGCAATGTCGTAATTATAGTTTGTGTTTGTGTGACTATTGTGTATTAATTTATTATGTATGATACGGAAAGCTGCATATTTTTTGTTATAGAAGTGTTACGTATGTGTGTTGTTAATGTTTTTGTATGTGTCAAATTGATGCCTGAGTTTGCTTTGCAATCACAATGCCTAATTTACGGATTGTTTATGTTTTGTTTACATCGCGTAAGCTAATTTAATTTTCTTTTCCATTTCTCTTTATGTTTATCTTTTTTGTGTAAAACTATAGCCCTAACATACATATGTAAAATAGGGCTAACCCCAATTGGAGATGCAATAATAATAAAGAACAAAGTTCTACAAACATAAAATATATTTAAAAAATTGAAAAATAGTCTCATTGCGCAGCAATCGATAGCAGTACGTTATAGTTGACATATTAAAATGGAACGGCTGGGTTGAAAGGTAAACAGCATGCATGTCACATTTGTTCAATCAATATTTGCTAAAATGTAATAACCACACAATACATTCCCACAAAATTACGGGCATGAGGACACTTGTGAAGCGTGGGAAAGTCAACAGCTTTACTACGGACCGATGATATATATTTTTGTATTTAAAAAAACAAATCTCTGATGAACACTGTTACACGCAATAAACCTGTCATTAATTCCAGGACTCTCACAGTATGAAGTAATCCTATTTTAGATTAAAGCGAATGGAATGTTATGTTAGAATAGTCCGATTCAACCTTTTGCATAACTTCGTACCAAAGGAAGAATCGTTTAACTCTTTGATGCACGCATTTGGGAAGGAAATAAAAAAAATTGTGTTTGTAATGAAATTAAACTTTCATTTGTCTAAGAGAAGTGCCTCAAATTTTAAAAAGTTTAAAAACTTCCATTTTTTACACAGAGAATGGGTGGTTTCATGGTAAAACCACTATGCAATACTGCAGAACACAATGTCTTCAGACTTATTGCGAATGATATAAAAGGAAACAGTTTCTGGTTTCATTGAGGCAAAGTGCCACTTCACATGTGTTGCGTGGTAATTAGAAAGAAAAGAATGGACCTTCTGTCCTTCCACTTGGGCCAGGACACTCCACCATATGACGTACGGCTATCACCCTCACCACGTTTCATGTCGCGGTCTCTTCTTTCGTTGTGTGGTAAACCAATACGCCCATGTCTAACTGTACCACATGCGTACATATTTTGCTGCCTTAGAGGTCATCAGATTCAAACTTGTGAAAAAGTTGTCAAATACACTTTGTGATTGTCACCAACCATCTCTGCCTTGTAGCCATGATGAATAAGCTGACACAAAAATGGAACATTTTGTTGGATATGGTGAGCATAACTACCCTGTTTGCGTAGTGGTTACGTTTTGAAACCACCACATTATTTCTACATTGACGCCACATGGGTCGAATAAATTACAATCTTGTTACTGAAATATGTTCTAAAAGACCGAAAGACAAATAATACTAAATATAAACTTACGTAATTTTGATATTTTAGCATACAACTGAAATAAAATCACGTAGCGAGTCTTCCGCATCCCAACTATACACAACAATATCGGCCATCTTAGTGGAGCAACACAAATATAGGGAAAATAAAATTCTTCTACAGTTACTAGGGATCAATGAACGCAGCGCAGTGGTTTTGAAATAAAAACCACACTATAAGTAGGCAGGAAACTCAAATTTAAAATGTGGTTATGTACTGTAACCACTGCGCTCCAAAGGGTTAACGAGATTTATGCGCAATAATATAATGCAAGAATTAAATGATTTAATATAATTTTGGGGGAGGGGAGAAATTGGTCACCCTACTCCATTATCTCCTGGTTTAGTTGCCTCACGTCATGACTGATGCCTTATTGGTGTCTTTTAAGACGTTATATGGTTCGAATCTGTCTTTGGACAGTGAACTAAATAACAATATAATTTTGAACGCCTTTCACAGAATTAAACATTTAATACCACTGTGAAAGTATCAGAAATAATTTAATACCACTGAGAAGGTATCAGGGATGTATGATGGTTGGATGGATGGATGAATAGATGAATGAATCAATCAATATGTATACAGGATGATTCACGAATATTGAGTTATACTATGGGGTGTGATTTCTCACATCATTTGGATGAAAAAAAGTTATATAAACATGAACATAGACGTGGAAATTATGACGGTTTAGGCATTTAAATTATTTACGAGAATGGTGCTGGGTGTATTATGAATATATTAATCAACATCCATATTATTACTCACATGGAAAATCTGTATTAAACCCGGTTTTCAAAGACCCACCTTCTGCAGAAATACACGAAGTCGCCCGAGTGTGAACAGCGCGCGCCGCATTCCATAATTTCCGTTATTCAGATGCTGGAAAGATACGTTGTATGGATGTTACGTTATCCCTAACCTTGATCCCGATGTCACGAGACTTTTTGTCACTGCAATCAGCTGTACTGCAATGCACATAACGAGAGAGAGAGAGAGAGGGAGACAGGGAGGGAGAGAGAGAGAGAGAGGGAGAGAGAGAGAGGGAGAGAGGGAGGGAGAGAGAGAGGGAGAGGGAGAGAGGGAGGGAGAGAGAGGGAGAGAGGGAGAGAGGGGGCCAGGGGAGAGGGGGAGGGGGAGAGAGAGAGAGGCAGAGAGACAGAGAGAAAGAGAGAGAGAGAAGTTCACAAGGATGTGTGTGACGGAAGGAACAACCGCGATTTTATCCAAAACTACTCAAAATCGGACACATGTATATATGAACATTTCTCTTTAAAATGTCAGGAATAAGATCCTATAAAATGTCAGGAATAAGATCCTAGAGTATGGCACAATCTTCGTGAATAACCCTGTATATATAGGGTGATACATGAGGATTTACCGTCCTTTACAGAGCTTATTTCCGAAGACATTCTGAGCAAAAAAAAAAAAAAAACAGTCATAAAAACATTTGTCCTAATCTCAATATTTTCAGAATTACATTAATTTGAAGTTGTTAGTAAAATACCTTAAAATACCTTTTTTCTTTAGTTTTAAAGGTAAAAAAAATATTACAAATAGAGAATGAACTATTCAGAAGTGTCATTTCTTTAATTGGCTAGTGTTCTGAAGCTAAAAATGTGTTGATAATTGCTTTGTACAGATTTTGCTTTTCAATTTTTAACTAAAAACGACATCATTCATACGCATTTATTACAAAAAAATTGTTAAAAATCGTACGACTTTAGGAACTTGATTCTTTACAGTTTAATTATGCATCCTATTGTACATTCTTAAAGAATTTACAAGAGTGGCGTGATTTGTAACAATTGTGATAAATGCGTAAGAAAATGTAATTTAGTGGTTAAAAAGAGAAAAAAAAATCTGTACGAAGCAACTACAGAATTCACAACACATTTTTAGCTTCAGAATACTAGCTAACTAAAGAAATGATACTCCTCAATAGCTCATTCCTTATCTATATTGTTCTTTAACCCTTAAAACTCAGTAAAAATGGTATTTTACAAACAACTTCAAATTAGTGTAATTCTGAAAATATTGAGATTAGGACAAATGTTTTTATATTTTTTGCTCAGAATATCTTCGGAAATAAGTTGCGTAAGGGACGGTAAATCCTCGTGAATCACCCTGTATATATAATCTTCCTAGGTGATAGTCCTAGAAGCACTGTTTCGGCGTACAAAAATTTTCCCGCCATTTCTTCACATGGCGACCCAGTGATCTTTTCTCTATTGGTCTGTAGTTCAAGATCGTTCGAGATATCCTTGTTCTAGGCATACGCTTGACATGGTGAAGCCAGTTGTCTTGATATTGATGAATATACTGCAGTATAGGTTGCATTCCCAGTTCTTGTAGGATATCTTTTTTTTATGATCTCATACAGTATATAGCCTATAAAGTCCACACCTGTGGAGTAACGGTCAGTGCGTCTGGCCGCGAAACCAGGTGGCCCGGGTTCGAATCTCGGTCGGGGCAAGTTAGCTGGTTGAGGTTTTTTCTGGGGTTTTCCCTCAACCCAATACGAGCAAATGCTGGGTAACTTTCGGTGCTGGACCCCGGACTCATTTCACCGGCATTATCACCTTCATTTCATTCAGACGCTAAATAACCTGAGATGTTGATACAGCGTCGTAAAATAACCCAATAATACATACATACATACATACATACATACATACATACATACATAATTGTTTATTGTATAACATATGTTACTTCATTTTTATTGTATTTATTTATTTAATTATTTATTTATTTATTTATTTATTCATTCTCTCTTGTCTACTGCTTTCACAGATTTATCTGAACACCTTGTATACTTATACCACTGTGATATTAATAAATTGACTAACTCTTCACACTCTCCTTCACAGAGGCCCATCTATTAATAGTAAAGTATGTGTTTATTGTATATTATGTTATTTCATTTATCTATCTATCTATCTATCTATCTATCTATCTATCTATCTATCTATCTATCTATCTATCTATGTATCTATCTATCTATCTATCTATCTATCTATCTATTTACTCCCTCTTGTCTATTCCTTTCACAGAATTATCTGAACACCTTGTATATTTATACCACTGTGATATTAATAAATTGACTAACTCTTCACACTCTCCTTCACAGAGGCCCATCTATTAATAGTAAAGTATGTGTTTATTGTATATTATGTTATTTCATTTATCTATCTATCTATCTATCTATCTATCTATCTATGTATCTATCTATCTATCTATCTATCTATCTATCTATCTATCTATCTATCTATCTATCTATTTACTCCCTCTTGTCTATTCCTTTCACAGAATTATCTGAACACCTTGTATACTTATACCACTGCGATATTAATAAATTGACTAACTCTTCACACTCTCCTTCACAGAGGCCCATCTATTAATAGTAAAGTATGTGTTTATTGTATATTATGTTATTTCATTTATCTATCTATCTATCTATCTATCTATCTATCTACCTATCTATCTATCTATCTATCTATCTATCTATCTATCTATCTATCTATCTATCTATCTATCTATCTATCTATCTATCTATCTATCTATCTATCTATCTATCTATCTATCTATCTATCTATCTATCTATCTATCTATCTATCTATCTATCTATCTATCTATCTATCTATCTATCTATCTATCTATCTATCTATCTATCTATCTATCTATCTATCTATCTATCTATCTATCTATCTATCTATCTATCTATCTATCTATCTATCTATCTATCTATCTATCTATCTATCTATCTATCTATCTATCTATCTATCTATCTATCTATCTATCTATCTATCTATCTATCTATCTATCTATCTATCTATCTATCTATCTATCTATCTATCTATCTATCTATCTATCTATCTATCTATCTATCTATCTATCTATCTATCTATCTATCTATCTATCTATCTATCTATCTATCTATCTATCTATCTATCTATCTATCTATCTATCTATCTATCTATCTATCTATCTATCTATCTATCTATCTATCTATCTATCTATCTATCTATCTATCTATCTATCTATCTATCTATCTATCTATCTATCTATCTATCTATCTATCTATCTATCTATCTATCTATCTATCTATCTATTTACTCCCTCTTGTCTATTCCTTTCACAGAATTATCTGAATACCTTGTGTACTTATACCACAGTGATAATAAATTGACTAACTCTTCACACACACAGACTGAACAATTTAGTTCGAAAAGAAAACGAAACTACAGGCTATTTTAATCCTTCAAATCAAACTTTTAAACAGTTCTCCTTGACAGAGGCCCATCTATTAATAGTAAATGTATGTGTTTATTGTATATTATATGTTATTTAATTTTTATTTCATTTTATTTATTTATTTATTTATTTATTTATTTATTTATTCATTCATTCATTCTCTCTTGTCTACTGCTATTTGAACATCATATATACTTATACCACAGTGATAATAAATTAACTAACTCTTCACACAGACATAGACTGAACAATTTAGTTCGAAAAGAAAACGAAACTGCAGGCTATGTTAATCCTTCAAAATCAAACTTTTAAACACTTCTCCTTGACACAGGCCCATCTATTAATAGTAACAGAGGGACTATTGTCAAGCTATAATTGATTTACGATAGACTCGGATCAGTCACACCAAACGCAAGTCCCTCGAGCTACACTCTACCGTCACTAACTGATAACAATGGCGTTACATGTCACTACAAGCAGATCAATGCTTAGTAAATACGCAGCCAAAGGGGTCGAGTGCACGGTAAGCATTCCGGGGGCCCTGCAGCGTGTTGTTCACATTGAAACACTTTTCAAGACATCAATAGTTGAGCGGCTTTTGAATCGGCTTTCCATATCGGAGACCCTAGTTCAAAACACAGCGCAATTCTGGTCAGAGTTGTGCGTCAATTAAATGACAATCACAATGTACTGTACATTTTAATACCATGGAAATGTTGCACATGGAGAAGTGAGACACAAAATTATTGTACAATAAAAAAATAAACATTTATTCTCAAAAAAACAAAACATAAAATCTCCGGTGTGCAATCAGATTTCTCACCGATGTCTAATTGTTCAATTGTCCATTACAGATCTGAAGAAATAAGGGTTGTATTTGGTAGTGTACAGTACTATGGGTGTGTTCCATCTTCAATTACGTCAGGATTATGAACCAGACATAAGGAAGTGTGCGTCAGACATTGTTTATATTTACTCTGTAAAGCAGCGGTGACCAAAGCGGGTGTCGTGATTACAGCGTGTAATCACGGACATTCAAACGGGCACGAAGAGTTTCCTGTACATTGCTGTGTGTTTTATTCACGTACTGAAGGCAAGCAGTGGCGGTATCATGTCGCTCTACAAACTCGGCCCTCTACTAGCAGTAAGAGGTGGTTGCGTAAAGAATGAGAAGGAGAACTTTTTTGTTGTTCTGTAGGATAAAATGTAATATGTTTACTTCGCTCAACGGTTCAATTAGGAGTATATAGAAACATTAATTGCCACGCTGAATAATGTATTATTATTATTATTATTATTATTATTATTATTATTATTATTATTACTGACCACTAAGTATGTGTTTCTATAATTCTTCTGTACGCGCATGAATATTGATATTTTTAGATCTTCTCCCTAGAAGGATAAAATTATTAGGTTTTATCTCAGTTTTAATCTTCTTAATCTTTAGATGAGAGTAACTATTTATTTGTTAGTAATTTAATAATAATATTGCAGAAAAACTGATTCAATATTATGTGCCAACGAACTGTCAAACGCCAGGAATTGACATGTCTTAAATCATAGCCAGGAAGAGAAAGATAACACAAATAAATGTAAGGAAGTCGGCTACCTAATGAGGTTTGAAATATTTCGTGCTCTAAAGCCTTTTAATAGAACAGAATTTCTCAAAAGAGTACTGATTGAAATAGCTTAAATAACTTGTCAGTAAGAAGTTTTTAATTTTGAAACTAAGAATTTCTCGACCAAGTATCGAGAGAAGAATTTAGAAAATTCCTATTTAATTATTTTCAAGAGGAAGGTTAAAAAAAGAAGCAAGAAAACCCGTATATTATTCACTGGCTCTTGATGACAGCAGTGACATTACTGATACAGTAACGCTTGAGATTTTTATCCGCGGGATTGATCAAGATGTTGGTACAAGAACCAACACTGGTTGTAGTTTTCATGCCAAGTACCTTTCCTCCGTCTCCTTACTTCATAGGCTGTCTGTCGCATGTAATCACTGCAGTTCGAGTTTTGGTCACCGCTGCTGCGCGTTGAGGTATTCGGCAAGTGTCAACGCAAGTGGAGTCCCAAATTAAAGATTTTCCTCTAGACCATGGAATTAAGATGAGACCATCGGGTCGTTTACCATCCGCGCGACTAATACCTGGTGGTTCCAAAAGAGACGAGATGCCACAAGAAGTCAGAGATCTTTTAATGATATCATTGAGTGATGCATGCAATGAGCGTCTTAGGTACTCTTCCCGAATCCAGGTCTTTGGACGAACTCTTTCTTCTGTAAAATTTATTAAGTATTCTGTATGTAAATATTTTTCATTATTTATAAAATCCATACGTAACTTTTTAAATTTAATACTAGAAACTATGAGAATTGACAAGATTGGAGTATTTAAATATAGGCTAAATTTGTTATATATTCTTGGGCCGAAATTATTACTATGATTAAATAATGTAGCAGTGTTGCATTTTGGTTCAAACAATCTTAAAGAATTCATACCTTTTGTTTCATAACTAAGAGTATGAAATTCAAAATTATTTCGAATTTTATGTAATTATGAATTTTATTAATACTTACTACACATTTATTAGTGGTTTTATTATAAATTCTTGATGTCTCTGTTTATGCAAACATCTAAGTATTTTTATTTATTTTATTGGGTTATTTTACGACGCTGTATCAACATCTCTGGTTATTTAGCGTCTGAATGAAATGAAGGTGATAATGTCGGTGAAATGAGTTCGGGGTCCAGCACCGAAATTTACCCAGCATTTGCTCGTATTGGGTTGAAGGAAAACCCGGAAAAAACCTTAACCAGGTAACTTGCCCCGACTGGGATTTGAACCTGGGCCACCTGGTTTCGCTGCTAGACGCGCTGACCGTTACTCCACAGGTGTGGACGACATCTAAGTATCCTAACTGAAATGAAATTTGAGTATTTCTCCGTATGATACAACATAAAGTCTATGATTCATATATTTTCAGATGTAGAATCTTAAGAACTGAAAGATCCCGGAAAGTGTGCCTATTAACAGGTGGCATCCGAGCAACAGGTGCTTCCTTACAAACAGGAAGTTACGAAGCTGGGGAACGATGAGTAATGAAACATGCATTACGTGCACAGTAGTTCACATCAAGAGGAATTGAAGCCAGGAGCTTCAGATTAAAATCTAATACCCGTGCTCTACTGCGATTCAAAGTGTCACACGAAAATTTATGGAGATTCTGTCTCACCCGACATAACTCCATAGTGCACGAAAAGAGTTCCGTCATCTTTCTGAATGCCATGTGAAACTTATACGCTGGACTGCTACCAGCTTCCAATGTCGCAAATGTAAGACTTCTGATCGTAAAGTGACCTCGGCTAATCTAAAGGTTAATAATTTGTAGAGACCGTATTCTTAGTGAAATACATTGGGTGATTTTAGTGTTAAATATGCCTGTATTTCGTGAAATTAGTTGTCAAATAATGTATTATGTTATGTTTAATATAAAACTTGGCCACTGGTGTAGCACAGTTGGCAGAGGCGCTTCCCTGCAGATCCGGAGTTGCTCTCGGACGTGGATTCGATTCTCGCTTGGGCCGATTCTCCGATTGGATTTTTTCCAAGGTTTTCTCCAACCGTAAAGCGAATGTCAGGTAATATATGGCGAATCCTCGGCCTTATCTCGCTCAATACCATCTCGTTATCACCAATCCCATCGATTCTAAATAACCTCTTAGTTGATTCTGCAAAAAAGTATATGTAAAACTTTTTGTTATTTTTTTTCCTTACACATATATCATATATTGGCATTACCAAATGAAAATTAATATAATATTCTTATTGAATTTGGTATTCCCAAGAAACTAGTTCGATTACTTAAAATGTGTCTCAGTGAAACGTACAGCAGAGTCCGTATAGGCCAGTTTCTGTCAGATACGTTTCCAATTCACTGCGGGCTAAAGCAAGGAGATGCACTATCACCTTTACTTTTTAACTTTTGCTCTGGAATATGCCATTAGGAAAGTCCAGGATAACAGAGAGGGTTTGGAATTGAACGGGTTAGGTTACATCAGCTTCTTGTCTATGCGGATGACGTGAATATGTTAGGAGAAAATACACAAACGATTAGGGAAAACACGGGAATTTTAGTTCAAGCAAGTAAAGAGATAGGTTTGGAAGTAGCTAAATCCCGAAAAGACAGAGTACAGGATTATGTCTCGTGACGAGAATATTGTACGGAATGGAAATCTAAAAATTTGAAATTTACCCTTTGAAGAGGTGGAGAAATTCAAATATCTTGCACCAACAGTAACAAATATAAATGGTACTCGGGAGGAAATTAAACACAGAATAAATATGGGAAATGCCTGTTATTATTCGGTTGAGAAGCTTTAATCATCCAGTCTGCTGTCGAAAAATCTGAAAGTTAGAATTTATAAAAAAGTTATATTACCGGTTGTTCTTTATGGTTGTGAAACTTAGACTCTCACTTTGAGAGAGGAATATAGATTAAGGGTGTTTGAGAATAAGATGTTTAGGAAAATATTTGGGACTAAGAGGGATGAAGTTACAGGAGAATGGAGAAAGTTACACAACACAGAACTGCACGCATTGTATTCTTCATCTGACATAATTAGGAACATTAAATCCAGACGTTTGAGATGGGCAGGGCATGTAGCACGTATGGGCGAATCCAGAAATGCATATAGAGTGTTCGTTGGGAGGCCGGAGGGAAAAAGACCTTTGGGGAGGCCGAGAAGTAGATGGGAAGATAATATTAAAATTGATTTGAGGGAGATGGGATATGATGATAGAGACTGGATTAATCTTGCTCAGGATAGGAACCAATGGCGGGCTTATATGAGGGCGGCAATGAACCTCCGGGTTTCTTAAAAGTCAATAAGTAACTAAGTAAGTAAATACAAACTAAACATAGTTTCTTCAATGTCAGTGAGAAAATTTGTGCGACAGTCAGTATTTTCGTGTACGCAGGAATGCCCCTCTTTCTGTCCACGTTATATTATGTAGGGAACAACACTGCCTGCAAACAATTCACCCTGAAAACCTATTCGCATCAAAACATAATTATATCGTCCGGTGCACAATATACTGCAGCAAAGATTAAATAATGTGTGTGTTACATTATATGATATATAAAAAGTGCATGTTATATAGGCTGCCATTAAGAAAGTCCAGGATAACAGAGAGAGTTTGGAATTTAACGAGTTACATCAGCGGCTTGTCTATGCGGATAATGTGAATATGTTAGGAGAAAATCCACAAACTATTAGGAAAAACACGTGAATTTTACTTGAAGTAAGTAAATAGGTCTGAAAGTAAATCCGAAAATAAAACAAAGTATATGATTATGTTTCGTGACCAGAACATAGCACAAAATGGAAATATAAAAATTGGAAATTTATTCTTTGAAGAGGTAGCGAAATTAAAATATCTTGGAGCAACAGTAACAAATATAAATTATACTTGAGAGGAAATTAAACGAGCCCTTCAAAGCAGAAGTGACGTAAGCCAAAATTGGATAATGAGGTTTAAAGTAAAAATTCTGAAAAATACAGCGCCAAGTAGCAATTAATATGTCCTTCGTGCTATTCACTGACTACTAATAGTTTAAATAAATTGAATAATAATTGCTGCTTTGCGCTGTATTTTACAGAATGATTACTTTAAGCCTCATTGCCCATTTTTGACTTACACCACTTCTGCTCTGAACGGCACAAACGTAGAATAAACATAAGACATGCCTGCTATTATTTGGTTGAGAAGCTCTTGTCATCCATTCTGCTCTCAAAAATCTGAAAGTTAGTATTTATAAATCAGTTATATTACCGTTGTTCTGTATGGTTGTGGAACTTAGGCTCTCACTTTGAGAGAGGAACAGAGATTAAGGGTGTTTGAGAATAAGGTGCTTAGGAAAATATTTGGGGCCAAGAGAGATGAAGTTACAGGAGAATGGAGAAAATTACACAACGCAGAATTGCACACATTGTATTCTTCATGTGACATAATTAGAAACATTAAATACGTTTCAGATCAGCAGGGCATGTAGCACAGAAGTTAAGGATGTTCGAGAATAAGGTGCTTAGGAAAATATTTGAGGCTAAGAAGAATGAAGTTACAGGAGAATGGAGAAAGTTACAAACAACAGAACTGCACTATTGTATTTTGCACTTAACATAAAATTAGAAGTATTAAATCTAGACGTTTGTGATGGGCAGGGCATGTAGCACGTATGGGTGAATCCAAAAATGCATACAGAGTGTTAGTTGGAAGGCCAGAGGGGAAAAAAGACCTTTGGGAAGGCCGAGACTTAGATGGCAGGATAATATTAAAATGAATGTGAGGGAGGTGGGATATGATGGTAGGAATTGGATTAATCTTGCTCAGGATGGGGACCGGTGGCGGGCTTTTGTGAGGGCGGCAATGAACCTCCGAGTTCTATAAAAACAATTTTTAAGTAGCTTATGTAAGTATGCAGTCGAGTACAGAAATCGATCTTTTGTTCGATAGCTATATAGATAGAGGAAGTAAGCGTACATAACATCCATACATAAAATAAATAATGGCGATACAGAACTATTGGCAAATTAACTGAAAGAAGAGTCACATGTTTCTAACAATCTATACTAGTAATAAATCTGTAACCGAAATTGTTCTGGTAATTTTCGATTTTCCAAAAGTAATTGGTGTCAACATGTATAATTAATCCTGCTGAAACCAAAAATCACTTTTTCGAAATTTTTGTTTGTATGTCTGTCTGTCTTTCTGTCTGGATGTTTGTTGCCTTTTCACGCGATAATGGCTGATCAGATTTATATGAAAATTGGAATATAAATTAAGTTCGTTGTAACTTAGATTTTAGATTGTATGGCATTCAAAATAATTTATTTAAAAGGTGGGTTATAAGAGGGCCTGAATTAAGTAAATTGAAATATCTCCCTTATTATTAATTTTAATGAAACATGTTACATAACAAAAGTTCCTTTAGAAATGATTTCTGATAAGTTTTATTCTATTCAACATTTTGATAGGATTGATATTTAAGGATATACAAGACTTTTAAAATAACAATACAATACATTTTCACCGCCGTCTCAGATTATAGCGTTGTTGTTCCTGCAGTAACTTCCATGTGCAAAATATAAAATTTTTGAGTAGGAATAAAAAACACATTTATTCATTCCATGGCAATGGTACATAGGATATCGTGAATTCTTACATTTTCGAAAGAAAGAAATATAATTTACATATCACTGTTTATGCTGTATCACTATTTAAGTTATTTGAAGGGTTCAGAACCATAGTGGGCCAAGCGCCATTTACTGAAGACGTAGAAAACAAGGATTAAAATTAAGTTATTACCATAATTCAATGGAAACATATAGCAAGTAATATGTAGTATACACGATAAATCTAAATGATGTCCATCTTCATTAAACTATGGTTGCATGTAGTAACAATTAAGAAACAGGTTAAAGGAATTGTAATTGCAACAAATGATTGCTCTCTGGACCAAAATGATCTCATTTTAATTATTTAAATACAATTTAAATTAAGTAGCATATTAAACGATTTATTCTTCTATCAAACACGAATGTTCCCTGTCAAATGTTCTATTTTAATTATGTAATTACTTTACACTTATTTCTAACAGGTGCAGCGGAGCGCACGGGTACGGCTAGTAATGAATAAAATAGGTAGTGTTTGCGATGCAGGGAGTATATTACGTGATTAATTATATATTTCGTACAGTGATGCAAATTTCGCCTTATTTCGCGAGTTTGTTTTGTTTAAATATGACATTTCAAATTTCAAATTTATTAACAATTTACATTTGAATTGAATACATATGAATAGATACCCGAAATGAGCATAATGCTCGTGCTCGGGTACAGTCCAGTAGTCTACATAAATTTTACAGGGTTCAAATAATAATGCTGATGATATAAATAATAGTAACAACAACAACAACAACAATAATAATAATAATAATAATAAATAATAATAATAATAATAATAGAATGATCGTGACAGAAATGATACAAAGATTGTAATAAAAAATAATTCATTAATAATAACAATAATAATAATAATAATAATAATAGTGATAAAACAAAAATATTTACAATAACAAAATAAATACTAAGACGGATAAAATAAAATATAAAACCACTAGCGAGAGTTAACACAACTTAAATAAGCATATAATAACCGGAAAAAATGCCAAACTCGAAAATCAACAGAAAAGTTCGTTGTATCGCAGACGACAGCAACCGCCGTATTGACATTGTGTTGTGCATATAGTAGTGGGGAGCTGAAAGTCTACGTAACTACCGTTCTCTTCGAATCTCCTCGTAAAATCATGGGAAGTTAATGCTGAAAAAACAAAATGTCTACGAGTCAAACTGTTCATTATACCAGGATAAATACAAATAATACTGAAATATATTAATCGAGTTTCAGTTATAGATCTCTCCTTTTGTGCAAGAGGTATCATATCAAAATATTTTATGAATGGCGGGGAAAATATAAATTTCAATAACTTTCTAGTGACAAGATATAGTGACAAGTACAATCAAGAGTATCTGTGGCGATGCTAAGGAATCATTTATTGGAGATATACACTGTTATTAATTAAGAAAATGATCTATTTATATTTATTACAATGTTTTATCTTATAGGGTACATGCATCAGATAAATACAATAAAAATTAGTATCATATAATGCTAGTAACAATTAAAAAAATTATAATAAAATTTATCAAATATCATACAAACATTTTCACTTTATTTTTAAACTTAAGAAGTGTAAATTGCTTGGGTTTGGATTACTTTTCAATACTGAATTGTACAGTCTTGGTCCATAATTCCTACTGTGTCTTAATCCAGCTATAGTGTGGCATTTAGGTTCTGCCAAAAGAGTTGGGACATTTCTTCTGGTGTTATGTATATGTTTTTCAGTTATAAGTACCTCGAATGATAAATGTAACAAAGGAAGAAATTATGGAAAATTTCGGTCTTATCGTTATTACAAAAGGACAACGTTTGGTCACCGGGTGAAGAAAACAGGTTAGCTGTGCTTTGCGGTATAGACAGATGATAGCACACGCACACTGCACGTTCGGTACAGTCAAAGCAGAAAATTAAAAAAAAAAGATGAGAACATGATTAGGTATCGATTATTGGTCTGATTGGAATTGTTTTTGCCGACCTTTATAGGATATTGAAACATACAACCACATAATGAACACACGGGTCACCCCACCTCACCTGTCTCGATCATTCATTAATGAAGGTTTGCATGTTTTGGTGGACAAGGGTTATGACAGTATACACAAATCGATATATCGCATTTATGTATGCACCAGAAATTTAAAAAAAAAGTTTCCCGTAGTACAAACATTGCTTACACAAAAGAGGAACCTTTTCGCTTAATGAATTTAAAGAGGTCTGCTAAATATCAAAGTCGTAATTTTTTATGTTTGAGCAGAAGTTAGAGTTTTTCATTGTTATGGAAGTCTTGCTTACTGTTATGTTTCGTAAAAAGCTGTTTTTTACGGTGATGGGTTGTTAGCCCTTCGCCCGACCCCCAAGCTGGAGGACCACCCCTTATCGGCTGTCCACAACTGCTTATTCAATATATTCGCAGCTACCCTCCATATCTGTGGTTGTGAAACTTCGACTCTCACTTTGAGAGAGGAACAGAGATTAAGGGTGTTTGAGAATAAGGTTCTTAAAAATATTTGGGGCTAAGAGGGATGAAGTTACAGGAGAATGGAGAAAGTTACACAACGCAGAACTGTACGCAATGTATACTTCACCTGACATAATTAGGAACATTACATCCAGACGTTTGAGATTGAAAGGACATGTAGCACGTATGAGCGAATCCAGAAATGCATATAGAGTGTTAATTGGGAGGCCAGAGGGAAAAAGACCTTTGGCGAGGCCGAGACGTAGATGGGAAGATAATATTAAAATGGATTTGAGGGAGGTGGGATATGATGATAGAGAATGGATTAATCTTGCTCAGGATAGGGACCAATGGCGGGCTTATGTGAGGGCGGCAATGAACCTCCGGGTTCCTTAAAAGTCAGTAAGTAAGTAAGTATGGAAGTCTTGCAATACTTTGTATACAAAATGAACTTAAGTAGTGTCATTAATATCAGGGAGTTATTCTTCATTTCAGCTAAAGTGGATCAAGTCACAAATTTTCATAAATTAAGTTTAAGGGGAGAGGGTGGTATTTTTTGGTGAAAAATGAGTAAATTTTCAAAACAAAATCTTTAAAATACTCTGTGATATGTGTGGAATGCATAGCATAATATTTAGTGGGTATTTGTGCCCTTATCAGTTGTTGAGACGCCATTTTTAAACTTCCTGCGTTATGGATTTTTAAATCACTCGCCCCTTGTTATTATTGTTCCCGGTAAATTGAATTGAATTTTCAAAAAAAAAAAAAAAAAAAAGGATTTTTTTTCTTTAAAATATTCTTTGATATGTGTGGAATGCATTGCATAACATTTTGTGGGTATTTGTGCCCTTATCGGATGTTGAGACGCCATTTTTAAACTTCCTGCGCTATAGATTTTTAAATCACTCGCCCCCTTTTATCAGTTTACGGTAACTTCATTTTTTTGCTACATTGCCAGACAAAAATGGATATAATTTCTTAACTATTAAAAATACATACGTGAAATTTAGAAGACACATTCTTTAGACTATTAGGAAACTTTTCTCTGTAACAGAGTTTTGTTAATTGATTTTATTTTAAAACTACGTCCGTTTGTTTGCAAGAAAGGAGTTCAGAAAAGTGTTACAGTATTAAATTTTAATTGTTTACTTTACAAACGTAGGGATTAATATCAAAATTCTGTTACAGACACTTTGTAGAGCATGTTTTTGCAAGTACATTGCAAAAAAAACTGGATGAATCTACATTTAAAAATGGTTTAGATATATCGGTTTTAGTAAAATCCTGCATAGGGTATTGTTTTTTTTTCAAATCTGGGCCTCCAAATAATTTTTTTTTATATTTATTTTTGGTTGAGTTGCTACAGCTATGAGCTCTCCATATACAAAAAATTAATATTTTATACCAAATAGGAAAAAAGTTTTTAAAAATACCATCTTCTCCCCTTAATTCATTTCCTGATTACCTGAAGGTGGATATTTTCCGAGCAGTAATGGATCAAGTCTTAATTCCAAGCATTCGCCGGTAGGTGACACCAGTCACTTTTGGCTCAGATTATTTGTTCACGATGATCTGAGCCATAATGGATCAAGTCACCAAAGCGTTGCATCAATTAACATCACAATTGTTTATATTTTATAAATCTAGAATTTGAGAAGGGAGCAATAAAGTTATTGCTAGTCAAATTAGATAATCCACTAGAGCAATTTAACTTGAAGTCCTATTACTGTATCTCAGAACTACGTCTCATGGACTTGATCCACTTTAGCTCTGAACGCCTCATTTTTTTGTATTCTTCCTTACGTTTTCTCTGTTAATTATTTTGTACTAATTGAGTTGGTTATAGTATATTCCAGTCTTCAGGTCAGTATTTTACTTTTTTTTCTATTAGCCTATGGTATTATTTTCATTTTGTACAATATCGAATTTTGTTATGTTAATATTTTCTGTAATGTGTTAGTATAGCTCGCGCAAGAAACGATTAACGAAAATCAATGATGGCGTTGCTGTCTGTTTTCACGTGTGTATTTGGCACGTCGAGGGGGGAGAGATGTGAGCCGATGGAAGTACTGTGTCTTCCAAGAAGATGAACAGATAAGGACATCGCTGTGGAAATTAAGAACGTAGCAAGAGAAAAATTCGAAGCTGATTAAACGCGCAACATGTGTTTACGAATGAAATAATAATACCGGGCGATACAAGACACGTATTCACATGCATTGGAACAAACTAAAGTCGTAATGTAACTATCACAACGCAAGACTGATTCTATCGATGTCATTTCTCTTCCGACTGTACTCTTGAATATCATTCAAGCTATCTCGTGACCTTACCTGTCGCCCGCTCTTCCTTATCGCAGTGTTTGATTCGCGAGACCTATACTTTGTTCTTTCGTATTTTGTTAAATTTTACTGCTTGTATATTTTGTGATCTGGTAGAGTGTAAGAGAAGGCCCTATGGTCTCAACTCTGCCAGTATATACGTAAAGATTAATTTTTTGGTCCTACAGAATATCTGTTATGGTAACAATTGACCGTTTTTTCAAAACTTGCTAACTGAAAAAACTAAATTTTACAGGAGTGACAAAACACTTTAGCAAGCAAAATTTTTCTGTAACTCTCACATAGCAGAAAGCAAGTTTTGGAAAAACGATCACACTTTGACACACTACAATGAAGAGAGATATTCAAATTTTACTAAGATGCATTTAACATTATGTAGAGGCCTGCCTTATGTTAACGAATCCATCAAAATCTCAATTTTGCAAATTTTGCAGTTACCAAGTTTTACAAAAACGGTCCTCAATTGATGTTAGAGGAGAAAAATTCGCCGAAGCTCAATGGTTAGAGCGCAGATGTTTAAGATTATGATGTTTTGCCTGTTTCACTCACCAGAGATCTAGTTGTTTCTCATTTGTTTACAATCCCAGTATTGTGTTTCTTTGGGGAGTGTTTACGAACATCAAATTCTCTCTATAAATAAAACCAGAATCATGGCCTTCCAAGGAAAGAATCATGTAAGATCCAAAATTGCAATCAATAATAATTGTATAAAACAAGTCAACACATTCAACTATCTTGGCTGCAATCTTTCTTATATAAACTCCAGGGACGTAGATATTAAACTTGCCAAATTTCAGCCACTGTTAAGGACAATCAAATCAACTCTATTAAAGAAAGTTCGACCAGAAACAATTTTGAAATTCTATAAAGTTATGGCAGTCCCGGCATTATTATATGGATCAGAGACACGGTCATTAACGAAAGGACAACTTCGAAGAATAGAAGCTGCTGAAATGCGATTGCTAAGACCTCTTGCAGGATATACTCTTTACGACCATAAAAGGAACGCTGACATCCGAGCAGAATTGAATATCACCGCCATTACGGATACCATAGAATCTTACCGCAACAACTGGTATTCATTCATTTATTTATTTATTTATTTATTTACTTATTTACTTATTTACTTACTTACTTACTCACTCACTCACTCACTCATTCATTTTTTATTTATTTATTCATTCATTCATTCATTTATTCATTCATTCATTCATTTTTTATTTATTTATTTATTCATTCATTCATTCATTTATTCATTCATTCATTCATTCATTCATTTTTTATTTATTTATTTATTCATTCATTCATTCATTCATTTATTCATTCATTCATTTATTCATTCATTCATTCATTCATTTTTTTTTATTTATTCATTCATTCATTCATTCATTTATTCATTCATTCATTCATTCATTCATTCATTCATTCATTCATTTATTTATTTATTTATTTATTTATTTATTTATTTATTTTGCTGATAATTATAACATAACATATAATATATACAGAAAAAACTTTAGCTCGCCCCTGAAAGAGGAGAACTCGTGCTCAGGGGCGGATTCCTGAATTGGAATTAATAATTATGCAATACAATTTGTCTTATGTATGCTATTCAATTATAGTATATAAATTTTAATTTACAATTTTTCAATTTTTATAAAATCCATACATAGCTTTTTTAATTTAATACTAGAACTATTAGAATTGACAAGATTAGGATATTTAAATATAAATTTGTTATATATTCTTGGGTCTAAATTACTACTATGATTAAATACTGTAACAGTGTTGCATTTTGGTTCAAACAATCTTAAAGAATTCATACCTTTTGTTTCATAACTCTGAGAATACAATTCAAAATTATTTCGATTTTTATGTATGAATTTTATTAATACAACATAATAAATTTTTCTTACGTTAAGTACATTAAAGTCTAAAAACAAATTTTGAGATGGAAAATCAATAGGTTTATGAAGACATATTTTAATTATTTTCTTCTGTAATAAATAAAGTGGATTAAAATTGGATTTAAATGAGCTACCCCATCCTATAATTCCATACATAATTACCGATTGAAATAAAGTTAAATATATTGTGCGTAATAAACTTATTGACAAGTAATTCCTCAATAAAACAAAATAATATACTATTTTACGTAATTTATTACAAAGGTAATTAATGTGTTGGTTTCATTTTAAATGATTATCGAAAAGTATGCCTAAATACTTAACTTCAGAGGACTCTTTAATAATCGGATATTTACACTGTATAAGACAGTAATCAGAATTATGTAATTTAATACTTAATGAACATGTATTAAGAATGCCCAACAATAGGTTACCCAAGAGACTATTGGACTATACACCTCATGGAAAACGAGACATCGGAAGACCAAGGAAGAGATGGAAAGATCAACTTTCTTCTGGAAGCGGAACAGGCCAGGAGGCCTAATCCAAGACTGTTATTGATGATGATAAAATAAATAATTTTCAACATTTGCTATAGAGGTTAGTGATCTCCCAAAGATATTCTACATTTGAGGTATAACAAATTGTGGTTAACAACATTCGTTTTGAAATAAATAAAGAAAGAAATGTGTTAGTTCTACAGGGACATCATTTTATTTTTACTAACATTTCTAATATTAACCTGGTTATACCTTTGGATTAACTTATCCCCTTCCACGACTAGAGTTCGATGATAGTGGCGTAAAATAAAAAAACAAATCACTTTACTTGGTATAGGAGGGAAGAAAAGTAGTTCATCCATATACGTAAACTAGGAAATATCGCGATTTTGAGTTTAATAAATTTCATTTGGTTTTTCTTTAATCAAAATGCAGTACAGTATTAACAATAAGTGTTTTTACTCACGAATTGAGCTATCCATGCGGACGTATTCGTTATGCAGTGTAGTCTATATTATACTGTCTACAGCACATTAGCGTACAATATAGAGAATAAAGTTAAATTGAAAAATAATCATAATAATTTAAACAATTTTTGAAAATGGTGGCCGTTCATTTCGATACAGGCTTCAGTTCTTTTGTGCATATTATCGCACTATAGATCATTTTACCTAATTCCAATTACCAGTTTCGTCCTTCGTACGAGTAACTCATGTTGAAATAATTCTGTAACTACTCTATAACAGAATATCTTACGTACTGTAAATTCAATCTTCACTTCTGCCCGATCCGAAAAGATAAAATTACTCAGACATACTATCCACTGTCCATCCAAGTTGTTTCGTCGCGGGGTCGTAGAATGGGGGAAATCACGTGACAGTTAATTACTTAACGAGGCCCTTTTATTTAAGTTATATTAAACAGTTGTATAATATTACGTAGAAGTCCAATTCCTAACAGAAATTAATCTTTTCAGAAAAGAGCTAAGACAGCCCAGCCACTAGTCTTTACAGAAGGGCGAGCAGAAGCGGGTGGGGAAAACCGGAGTGCGACGTAGGCAAACGGACAACAGTACCTGCGCAAAAATATGATTCAATATTAAAAGTTTTTTCGTCACTGGAAAACGCGAACATATTTCCGGAACGTACTATACTCAATAACTCATATGCGGCCTTGGTTCTGTGTGGAGAATGGTTAGAAGTTTACTAGTAGAGGGGGTGGTAGTGAAGTACGAGGGGGATCCAGGAAATAACGACCGTTCGCGCATACCCGCCGCGCAGCTGACTCCCCTTCCTTGTTTGAAGGTCAACTGGCTTCCTTAACATGTGTTCTCATAATGTTGTGTGTACTGGTTGCAACAAGTCGCCATTGTGCATTTTGTGTTACTTCAAAATGAACGATGTGATTGATAATCCCGCCGACTGTGAGGTGAGGAGTGTGATTCGATTTTTGAATGCCCGACATTTGAAACCTGCAGAAATTTACCAGCAATTGAAAGAAGTGTATGGTGATACTGTATTGAATGAAAGAAATGTGAGAAAATGGTGCGAAATGTTCAACAATGGGCGAACAAATGTCCACGATGAAACTCGACCCGGACGCCCATCACTCATCACAGAAGACCTGAAGACTAAAGTGAACGACAGAATCTTGCAAGACAGGCGCACATCACTCGACGAATTGCATATTGCCTTTCCTGACATTTCTCGTTCTTTGCTTGGTGAAATTGTGTCGCAACATCTTGGCTACCACAAAATCTGTGCACGATGGGTTCCACGGCAACCGAGTGACCAACACAAAACTCAGAGAATGGCCTCAGCATTGACATTCTTGATGCGATATCACACAGATGGAGACGCCTGTCTTGATCAAATTGTGACTGGTGATGAGACCTGGGTGTCTCACAATACCCCAGACACCAAGCGCCAATCACGTCAGTGGCATCATCCCTCATCACCCAAGAAACCGAGAAAATTCAAATAGACTCTCTCAACACAAAAAGTCATGGCTACTGTCTTTTGGGATCGTTTTGGAAGTGATGAAGAAGTGATGAAGAGTTGAAGAAGACAGTGAACACCTGCCTTAATGAACTGGCGGCAGAGGAGTATAACACCGGAATTCTAAAGCTAGTGAACAGATACGACAAACATTTAAATGTAGGTGGTGATTATGTAGAGAAGTAAAGGAAGCTTCAGTTATGTAACAGACTTTGTTTTTTCAAATAAATATATTTTTTTAATTATTACAACAAAACGGTCGTTATTTCCTGGATCCCCCTCGTACATTCAAAAATTCAGGTACAATAAAAATTGAAGTAAAGATAAAATGATGTCCCTGTATATAAATCACTCTGTAGAACGAAACCAGAAAGCAATAAATAAAAGGAAGAAATAAGGATCAAAGAAGAAGGAAAAGATAAATAGAAAAGAGAGTCACTGAGAAAGAAGGATAGAAATGAATAAGATAAATGAAAGTAGTAAAGAAACAAAGACTAGAGAAAGGAAACTACTGTAGTAGGAAGGCCAAGTAGCGAGGTGATCAGATTTGTTCCCACAGTCTTAAGTCGATGTTCGTGTTGACCTGAATGCAGCACGGTGTGATCTACTCCCCATTGGGTTTTACGTCAGCAGCTAGATGGTTCTGTTTGTGAATTAGCGGCCTTTGTTCACCGAAACGTGTGATCTGTCCCTAACCATGTGTGCAAGAGCGGCGCTCAGGTACAGTCCGGCACATGCCGCCTGGCACGCATCTGTGTCCCCACAAACGGATTTTATGCTGGAGGAGGCCTGTCGCTGTTCACGTCACTCGAATACCATCTTGCCTAATTCCAGGCGCGAAAACTGGGGGAAAAGAGCTACGAATAGCCTGCGAGAGACCCAGGTAAAAAATTCGGTGCATGTAAACTAAAAAATTACCGACATGAGAAGTTTATCACATTACATGAAAACTGGGGGGAAAGAGCTACGAATAGCCTGTGAGAGACCCAGGTAAAAAATTCGGTGCATGTAAACTAAAAAATTTCCGACATGAGAAGTTTATCACATTACACGAAAACTGGGGGGAAAGAGCTACGAATAGCCTGCGAGAGACCCAGGTAAAAAATTCGGTGCATGTAAACTAAAAAATTTCCGACATGAGAAGTTTATCACATTACACGAAAACTGGGGGGAAAGAGCTACGAATAGCCTGTGAGAGACCCAGGTAAAAAATTCGGTGCATGTAAACTAAAAAATTTCCGACATGAGAAGTTTATCACATTACACGAAAACTGGGGGCAAAGAGCTACGAATAGCCTGTGAGAGACCCAGGTAAAAAATTCGGTGCATGTAAACTAAAAAATTTCCGACATGAGAAGTTTATCACATTACACGAAAACTGGGGGGAAAGAGCTACGAATAGCCTGCGAGAGACCCAGGTAAAAAATTCGGTGAATGTAAACTAAAAAATTTCCGACATGAGAAGTTTATCACATTACACGAAAACTGGGGGGAAAGAGCTACGAATAGCCTGCGAGAGACCCAGGTAAAAAATTCGGTGAATGTAAACTAAAAAATTTCCGACATGAGAAGTTTATCACATTACGCGAAAACTGGGGGGAAAGAGCTACGAATAGCCTGCGAGAGACCCAGGTAAAAAATTCGGTGCATGTAAACTAAAAATTTCCGACATGAGAAGTTTATCACATTACGCGAAAACTGGGGGAAAGAGCTACGAATAGACTGCGAGAGACCCAGGTAAAAAATTCGGTGCATGTAAACTAAAAAATTTCCGACATGAGAAGTTTATCACATTACGCGAAAACTGGGGGGAAAGAGCTAGGAATAGCCTGCGAGAGACCCAGGTAAAAAATTCGGTGCATGTAAACTAAAAAATTTCCGACATGAGAAGTTTATCACATTACGCGAAAACTGGGGGGAAAGAGCTAGGAATAGCCTGCGAGAGACCCAGGTAAAAAATTCGGTGCATGTAAACTAAAAAATTTCCGACATGAAAGAGCTACGAATAGCCTGCGAGAGACCCAGGTAAAAAATTCGGTGCATGTAAACTAAAAAATTTCCGACATGAGAAGTTTATCACATTACACGAAAACTGGGGGGAAAGAGCTACGAATAGCCTGCGAGAGACCCAGGTAAAAAATTCGGTGCATGTAAACTAAAAAATTTCCGACATGAGAAGTTTATCACATTACGCGAAAACTGGGGGGAAAGAGCTACGAATAGCCTGCGAGAGACCCAGGTAAAAAATTCGGTGCATGTAAACTAAAAATTTCCGACATGAGAAGTTTATCACATTACGCGAAAACTGGGGGAAAGAGCTACGAATAGCCTGCGAGAGACCCAGGTAAAAAATTCGGTGCATGTAAACTAAAAAATTTCCGACATGAGAAGTTTATCACATTACGCGAAAACTGGGGGGAAAGAGCTACGAATAGACTGCGAGAGACCCAGGTAAAAAATTCGGTGCATGTAAACTAAAAAATTTCCGACATGAGAAGTTTATCACATTACGCGAAAACTGGGGGGAAAGAGCTACGAATAGACTGCGAGAGACCCAGGTAAAAAATTCGGTGCATGTAAACTAAAAAATTTCCGACATGAGAAGTTTATCACATTACGCGAAAACTGGGGGGAAAGAGCTACGAATAGACTGCGAGAGACCCAGGTAAAAAATTCGGTGCATGTAAACTAAAAAATTTCCGACATGAGAAGTTTATCACATTACGCGAAAACTGGGGGGAAAGAGCTACGAATAGCCTGCGAGAGACCCAGGTAAAAAATTCGGTGCATGTAAACTAAAAAATTTCCGACATGAGAAGTTTATCACATTACGCGAAAACTGGGGGGAAAGAGCTACGAATAGACTGCGAGAGACCCAGGTAAAAAATTCGGTGCATGTAAACTAAAAAATTTCCGACATGAGAAGTTTATCACATTACGCGAAAACTGGGGGGAAAGAGCTACGAATAGACTGCGAGAGACCCAGGTAAAAAATTCGGTGCATGTAAACTAAAAAATTTCCGACATGAGAAGTTTATCACATTACATGAGTTAAGTTTCTGCAGCTTAACAAGTATTTATATTTCGCGAACTTGAAGCCACGGTTCCGTTGGTTCACGTCGCGCTGTGTGATATCTTATTCACCTAAATGAGAAGCCAGTTTTAATGAAACTTGATTTATTTTAAATCCTGAATTGCCGGTTCTGTGGTGTACAATTCCCTTAATCTGAACTACATGACAGTTAGGGACTAAGTCAGGGTTTGAATCCAAGACTTGATACGTGACCTGCTGGTCGGTTATTACACTACGACGACAACTAAACGAAAGAGGGCGAGTAGCTCAAAGCCCTCGGTTTTATTCATTTCTCCCAGGCTTGGGTCACGTGTCAATTCTGGTGTCAAACTTACATGGTCTGACAGAATGACGTTGCATATTGACGTCATGTCCCCGTGATGGGATGTCATCTTATTTGAGTCCAGCTAGGGTGAACTGTGACTCGTACCCTCGTGAGGTGATAAGACGCAAGACTTCAAGTAAGGGGTTATTGTCTTAATGATAAAGCACAGGCTATTTGTCTGGCAAGAATAATTCTTATGATATTAACATTAAATTATTAAACCTTATATGATATTACTATGAACTTATTAAAACCCTAAGTTCTGAGCCTCTGGGGCTCGTAGCTCGACCACTGGGGTCGGGATACATAACTCATGTAGGCCTAACAATAAAGATCGAACCGTAAGCAATGTCGTAAATTTCAAGGGGTTATTCTTCGAGATATTCCAAACAAAAACGTTTCATACAATTTTGCTCATTTTTTGCTTCCTTTTCGAGATAATAGTAATATACGTTACAAGAGCGGTATGTTGAAGTTTTCATGTTCGAGGAAAAGTTTGAAAAAGCGAAACTAATTGAGCTTTTTTAATTTCCGAGAATTGAAAGAAAACATACTGCTCGTGTATCGTACATTATTTTGTGCGAAGATCGTTAATTACATACCTGAAAGAGGAATTTCTAATTAGCTGCAATGAAATCTCCATCTTGGTTTCTGTTCAATGACGGAAAATTTGCAAACCAAAAATATCTATCTTCAACATTGTTGCTTTAAAATGTTTTCTGTGTTTACTATACTCCAGCAGGCCGTGATATACGTCTGTCTTTTTTTTCCCCCCAGTCTATAAATGCGAAATTAAAACAAAGGGTAAGGTTATGTAATGATTTATTTTTCATTTTAATATTTTAAAAATATTATTTATATAACATATTGCAGTAATAACATCGGCAAGTTTGTTGATTTTTTCACGGCTTCCTTAATGTTACTTGCATCACGAATGCAGTAACTTTAGTGGAGTTGTAGAGTTTACTTAATTTTTGCAATATTTAAAAACAATAATTAACAGTGCAATTTAGGTGAAATTGCAGTGGTAAGTTTCCAATTTATAATTATTACTATACTGAACGTCTCTAAAAATAATATGTTAAAAGCCTAAATCAGTAAAATCAATATGTCACTTAAGCGGTACGAAGAGGGAAATTGTTATGTGTGTTAGGTTGGGAATACTGAATGTGGAATTTTACACTTACCGCGGATTGGTTTTGTGCGGAAACCAAGCAAATACGCACGATCTCGCACAAAAATTGTTTTTTTTTTATGGAACATTTTATATCGTGTTTTGAGACAGAAATTGACTGAATTTCCAATATGCTCAGTCAATTTAAGACAGCAGTGTACTGTAATAATCAGGCTTCGAGATGTGGGACCCGATACAATAAGTTTACTGTGCTTGTACTATAGGTTGTTGACTCGCTGCAGGTAGCGAAAGGTAGAGATGTGTTCAGGTAACAACGTTGCTATTTAGAGTAGAGTACGGTAGTATGGGGAAACACACACAAATGTACATTCTGAAAGTATATATACATTACAAAATGACAATGTCAAAATAATGTGAAAAGCATTTATTCTTCTGTCTTTTATAAGCATTTGTGTTTAATTATACACAGTGTTATGGAGGAAATGTACATGTAGCAATTTTAATTTTTTCATTTATCACATTGGTCGTCTTTAGGAAGTGCAGTTACTGTACCGAATTGCAATGTACTACAAGATACATTTTCAGTGTCTCAAACGTAAATGTTTTTCGGTTATCTGCCAAAGTTTGTACTGTGAAAAGCTGCGCTTTACGTCGCATGACGTGATAGGAGCAAAACGAAAAAATCTATCATCATTGCAGTCTCTAAGAGACAGTCCTTTATTCTCGGGTGACTCTATGTCCACTAATTTCCTGTTTATATTACAAAATGTTCCATATCCGTTATTTTTACATAAAATTGATTTCCACTTATGTTTTACACGTTCAGTAACCGGTGTACTTGGTGTCTAATTAATTCTCTGTGTTATTTCCTCAATTAATTTGAGGGCTTCCGGCATCTCTTGCTGTGACTATTCTAACCGTGTAATAGTTTCAGACACAGTTTGAAAATAGGTTTGTATGAAAACCAAATTATTCGTCAGAACCTTCAATCCAGAGCGTTTTTTTTGCGTAGGCTATTTGTTGGCATTCATTCTACAGTACCCCCACCCACTGTACGCTTTACCACTATACTCAGTACGCCGTTATGCTGATTTCCCACTGAACTATTCTATTGGGTCCGAAGTCTCGAAGCCTGGTGATAATAAATGTGTAGAAATTTGATCAGAACAAATGTAACTTTGTAAAATTCCTTTGCACAACGGAAACTTGCATTTGTTCGGATCAAATTTCTCCACCTTTAAAGGACAAAACTAAAATCTTTTGCTTAGGAATGTTCTTATTTCAGTAAGTGAAATTAATTATTAGTCTATTGATATTTTACAATTTAATCATACTGAACAAATTACTTGAGGATCTTATTTTCAAAACGACCCATGTCCATTCCCATAACTTTGCAGGAAATCATGAAAAATATTTTTGAGTATAAAATTTCTTATCACTAGACAAGAGAAATTATGAAACCAAAGAGGTTGGGTGCATTTAGAATCAAATGGGAGCATGAGACTCTACGATTCCAAACCTGGAACTAATATTTTGTTGCAATTCTGCTGTGGACAAGATTCAGTTTGGTTTAAATAGTCACTTTTAATGCAAGATTTTTGTGGTTTAGTTCTGAAGCCAAATAAAGACAGTTGTGTGTAGTTATATTTGAAGAAGGAACACAGGAAGCTCATTTTCGTTATCAGGTGGACAAAAGACGTTTTGAAAATGAGCTCCTTATTTATAGATTTAAAAAATATGAGCAGTGATCAAGAAGCGAGTACATAGAATATATCTGCATGAAGGAATAACGATACAGACGCGTAAAGCACCTCGACATTTCCCCCGTTAAAGTAAGAACAATGCATATCCCTTTCAGTCCTTCGGTAAAAAATTTTGGCATTCTCATGGATAATAATCTCAACTGGGACATGCAAATCACAGAAACCTGCAGAAAAGTATATTCTATTATCCATGTGCTAAAAAGGGCAAATGTTCATCTTCCCTCTTGCTTAAAAAAGTCCCTTGTGCAGACACTTGTATTTCCCTATTTTGACTATGCTGACATTTTACTGACTGACCTTTCCAGCGACAACAAAACGAAACTTCAACGTGCTCATACTTTGTGTGTACATTTTGTAAGCAATGTTCATAAATATGATCACATTACCCCATCCCTGGAAACAATAGGTTGGCTTAAAGTACACAAAAAAAGAAATTTACATTCACTTCTCCTTCTCTTCGAAATCTTGAACTCTTCTATTCCTTCGTACCTGTCGTCTCGCTTCGCTTATCTTTCCTCCCACCACAATCTGAACACACGCTCTCGCCATGAAACAATACTAACAATACCATCCCATCGCACCTCCTCATACTCATCCTCTTTCACAATAGCCCTGCCAAGACTCTGGAATTCGTTACCTGCTAGCATCAGGGACTGTCGAAATAAAATTGAATTCAAACGCAAACTTACTAGGCACTTGGTCAGTAATTGAGACTCGTTCAGATATAGTTTCTTGTAAATAGTTCTCTTAATCTATCACAAAATATCTCAATATATGGTAATTTCATCACTATAAAATTTTGTTATTGTAGGTTTAATTTGTAATTCAGTAAATACAAAAATATTCTTTGTTCTTAACTTCTATGATAAATTGTCTAGCTTTCATTAATCAGGTAATTTTGTCGTACTTTAATTTTTATTGAAATTGTAATTTTATTCTTCATATTATAGTTGCAATCCCCTGGTAGAGGGGCAGAGAATGCCTGATAGCCTTATCTCTATCAGGTTAAATAAATAAATACTAATACTAATACGAATACAAGAGGTATTGATAAATGAGATGTAAAACAACTTCATAAAATGTCCTCCTTTCTGTTTTAGTAGCAAAACGATATTGCATAAAAACATTTTCACAAATAAAATTATTCAAAAGAGAAATCAATTTTGAAATAAAGCTGTTGAACTTCATTGGCATAAGATATATATAAAATATGAGGAAGAAAGTTCTACCTCAAGATTTGTATAAGCTACTGCAGTCCAGTAAAAACTGGGTAAGACTGTGACATTCTGAAGAAGTTATAAGGGACTGTAAAACATTGCAGAACATAAACAATATTATTGGGCCTACATTCATAATAATACTAAAACCATTTCAAGGAAAATGTCTAGGAATAGAAACGTTAACATTTCACACAAGAATGACTTGAGACCTTTCATTTATTCTATTACAAAAATAAACGTTTCTAAAGAAACCGAAATGAAACAATACTTCGATAACCAATAACTTATTTTGACTTCGAAGCTCATAATTTTTAATGAAATGGCTACTTTATAAACAGTCCTTATTTTTATCCAAGTTGCAGAAAATTTTAAATTGTATTCACTTTTGAAAAACTTTGTATCTGTAGAAATTAGCATGAAAAATCATCCTGCTACCGAAACAAATATGTACTGTACAAACAATAGAATTTTGTGTATTACTGTATTTGCACGCATGTATAATGTATCACTATTTTCTCTGTCGTTAGTCTTTTATACAGAAGAATTCATTGCATCCACCACTTTAACATAATTCCTTACTTCGCATGGACCTGGCACTATTTTTTTCTACTAATGGAAGCAAAGATTTGCCAAGTAGGCCTACCCTGTTTGCAGGTAGGATCCCCGTGCCAGGGTCCTCTCTGTTGTCTCCACTAAGGCACAGGTGAATCCCCGGAGAACCTGACGTCCATTAAATTACCCTATTGTCCTGCTACAGTTCTGGTGTCGACACTAATTAACATTACAACTGCAATCAGTGGCGGATCAAAGAGGCACCTTCCACAGGCTCACTTTAATCCACACATAGGCCTAGTGTACTAATTTACATTTGAAGTTTGCGTTGTAGTTACGCTATTCTTTGTAGGCAGTGATGATAAATCTGATAAATAGTCTATTCAGATATCGTCATGAAAACAAGATAACTAGGTTCTCGTGATTTCCATTTCTACTAATTTTTAGGATAAACTGATCTATCAAAAATTGTGTTTGCAGGTTTTACAACTCATTGTAATCAAAGCAACTGCAGGATGGAAGTGAAACAATCCTGCAGATTGAAAGGGACGATAGGGTACACTTAAATGAATAGAAAACCTATATTACGTTTTGTAATTAAATGCACGGTTAATTGGAAAAGTGAGTTGGAAGTTTAACAGTCTGGCAGCATCGCCCCTAACACACTACCAAACACTTTCTTTTCGCAATACAGATGTAAGAGATCAACGAACTCAGGTCTGTCTGCCTTTGTGAACTACCTCCCATCTTCCTTCCTGGCTACAATGTTGCAAGCTGGTCGCATCGATGAGTGACTTAAAATTAGTGGTTTTTAAATTAAATTTAACGAAATAACCCTTAGGCATATACACTTATAACGTATTTTATGCTCGACCATGCCGAAATGTAGCAATTATACACTTGGTAGCAGTCCTTTAATGCATGTCATTAAAGTACACCTATTCATTGAAGTTCAGGTTTTCGATTATTCTCGGATATGCAATCGAAAGACAACTAGGGAAATGTCACGGAGGCTGGAAATCCAATACTGTCGCACAAGGTTATGTTCTGTTACTATAATAATTAGTGTTAACTGTAAATAATATTCAAATAAATTCAATTTGTCATCTCGTTTTTCAATTCTAAATCAATTTCCAGATTATATCAAGACTAATGTTCTCTAGGTTATATCAAGGTCAATGATATTCGTGCCTCGGAAAACATCAATACTTTCGCGTCTGCGCACATCTCACAATTCAGGTCAGTTCCGTTCGTGACTTACATAACCATAACATGAAAACTTATTAATAATTTCAAGTTGTAAATATGGTCGAGCATAAAAAGTCGTATGAAACTTGCCAATAATGGTAATTAAGACGCTCGTATGAAAATGATGAAACTCGCTTGCGCTCGTTTCATAAACAAACATTCGCCTCTTAATTACTACCATTATAGGCTCGTTGCATAATGTACTATTATTATTTCATGTAACTGTTTATTGTAAAACCATTGTGACAGCTGTTGACTTCCTACACTCATCACGTGATCCTAACAGTAGTGAGGAAGTGTAAGTTTCAAGACTCTATTGTTGAAGACAGGTGATGACTTCCTACACTCATCACGTGATCCTAACAGTAGTGAGGAAGTGTAAGTTTCAAGACTCTATTGTTGAAGACAGGTGATGACTTCCTACACTCATCACGTGATCCTAACAGTAGTGAGGAAGTGTGAGTTTCAAGACTCCATTGTTGAAGACAGGTGATGACTTCCTACACTCATCACGTGATCCTAACAGTAGTGAGGAAGTGTAAGTTTCAAGACTCTATTGTTGAAGACAGGTGATGACTTCCTACACTCATCACGTGATCCTAACAGTAGTGAGGATGTGTAAGTTTCAAGACTCTATTGTTGAAGACAGGTGTTGACTTCCTACACTCATCACGTGATCCTAAAGTAGTGAGGAAGTGTAAGTTTCAAGACTCTATTGTTGAAGACAGGTGATGACTTTCTACACTCATCACATGATTCAAATAGTAATGAGGAAGATAAAGTTCAGGATTCTATATTAAAGACAGGTGATGACTTTCTTCACTCATCACATGATTCTAACATCACATGAGAAAGATAAGGTTCAAGACTCTACAGGGGAAGACAGGTGATGACTTTCTACATTCATCACATGTTTCTAACAGTAGTGAGGAAGGTAAGGTTCAAGATTCTACTGCTGAAGACAGGTGATGACTTTCTACACTCGACACATGATTCATCCTAATAGTAGTGAGGAAGTGTAAGTTTCAAGACTCTATTGTTGAAGATAGTGATGACTTTCTACACTCGACACATGATTCATCGTAATAGTAGTGAGGAAGTGTAAGTTTCAAGACTCTATTGTTGAAGATAGTGATGACTTTCTACACTCGACACATGATTCATCCTAATAGTAGTGAGGAGGTGTAAGTTTCAAGACTCTATTGTTGAAGATAGTGACTCTACAGGGGAAGACAGGTGATGACTTTCTACATTCATCACATGTTTCTAACAGTAGTGAGGAAGGTAAGGTTCAACATTCTACTGCTGAAGACAGGTGATGACTTTCTACACTCGACACATGATTCATCCTAATAGTAGTGAGGAAGTGTAAGTTTGAAGACTCTATTGTTGAAGATAGTGATGACTTTCTACACTCGACACATGATTCATCGTAATAGTAGTGAGGAAGTGTAAGTTTCAAGACTCTATTGTTGAAGATAGTGATGACTTTCTACACTCGACACATGATCCATCCTAATAGTAGTGAGGAAGTGTAAGTTTCAAGACTCTATTGTTGAAGATAGTGATGACTTTCTACACTCGACACATGATTCATCCTAATAGTAGTGAGGAAGTGTAAGTTTCAAGACTCTATTGTTGAAGATAGTGATGACTTTCTACACTCGACACATGATTCATCGTAATAGTAGTGAGGAAGTGTAAGTTTCAAGACTCTATTGTTGAAGATAGTGATGACTTTCTACACTCGACACATGATTCATCCTAATAGTAGTGAGGAAGATAAGGCTTAAGACTATTGTTGAAGACAAATGATGACTTTCTACACTCGTCACATGATCCTAATAGTAGCGATGAAGAGAAGGTTCAAGGCTATTGTTAAAGACAGATGATGATTTTTTAAACTCACAGCATGATTGTAATAATAGTGAAGAAGATAATGTTCAAGATTCTACTGTTGAAGACAGGTGATGACTTTCTACACAATCACATACTCGCAACAGTAGTGAGGAGGATATGGTTGAAGACTATTGTTAAAACAGATTATGATTTTCTACACTCATCACATGATCACAGTAGCAGTGTGGAAGTTAAGGTTCAAGACTGTATTGTTGAAGACAGGTGATGACTTTCTACAATCATCACTACCAAGATTCGCTGGTACAGAGAGTATTTCCCGCAGTGTTTCTATATTTAAATTCTCACGATTAGTATCAACCTCATGAGATTTTCCAAGCGTGTTTTGTTGGCAGTGAAGTCTGCTTCACTTCGTCTAATTGCTGATGACCCTGGGGAATCGCAACTTGTAATTCCATTTACGAGCGTGCCCTTGTGCACGGCCCGTGAAGGACAGTTTGCGTGGATGTACGCCCCCGATCTGCTTCCAAAACTACTGAAATAGTTACTGCTTCTCGGACATACTCTGCGACAGAATATCTAAAACTGTTACACTGATGAGTACTTACTTGGTTTAATTCCGTCTTATGAACAGTAATGAGACGTTTCAAAGATTAATAAAAAATGTATACTATAATATTAAACTGAGAATTGATATACTTACTTACTGGCTTTTAAGGAACCCGAAGGTTCATTGCCGCCCTCACATAAGCCCGCCATTGGTCCCTATCCTGAGCAAGATTAATCCAGTCTCTACCATCATATCCCACCTCCCTCAGATCCATTTTAATATTATCCTCCCACCTATGTCTCGGCCTCCCTAAAGGTATTTTTCCCTCCGGCCTCCCAACTAACACTCTATATGCATTTCTGGATTCGTCCATACGTGCTACATGTCCTGCCCATCTCAAACGTCTGGCTTTTATGTTCCTAATTATGTCAGGTGAAGAATACAATGCGTGCAGCTCTGCGTTGTGTAACTTTCTCCATTCTCCTGTAACTTCATCCCTCTTAGCCCCAAATATTTTCCTAAGAACCTTATTCTCAAACACCCTTAATCTATGTTCCTCTCTCAAAGTGAGAGTCTAAGTTTCACAACCATACAGAACAACCGGTAATATAACTGTTTTATAAATTCTTTCAGATTTTTTGACAGAAGACTAGATGACAAATGCTTCTCAACCGAATAATAACATGCATATCCCATAATTATTCTGCTCTTAATTTCCTCCCGAGTGTAATTTATGTTTGTTACTGTTGCTCCAAGATATTTGAATTTTCCCACCTCTTCGAAAGACAAATCTCCAATTATTATAGTTCCATTTCGTACAATATTCTGGTCACGAGACATAATCATATTGATATATATTAAAAATAATATTTACTACATAGATTGAAAATTAAGTATGGGATACTGTTAACAACTTTTTTCATTTTTAGTTTACAATAAAAAAATTTTTATACAGAAACTCTTTGACATAATCAATACAATACAGGGCATATCAAAAGTCCGGTAACACTTTCAATATTTTATTACACAAAAACTACTAATGATAGCACTTTCAAACACACGTCAGTTTAAAGTCAAACTCTCAAAGTTCTGTTTACACCTTACGGAGATTCAATGTGTGAACCACGAGTGACTCGGCAGGTTTCCAACCGATAATAAAACTCTTCGCATACCCTTTTCAACATATGCCCTGTGACCGTGGCGGCAGCTTCTCGAATTCTGGTTTTCAGTTCCTCTAAATCACGTGGCAAAGACGGTACAAACACACGGTCCTTTAGTTACCTCCATAGAAAAAAGTCACATGCAGTCATATCGGGTGACCTTGGTGGCCATGTCATGAAACATCTGTCCCTTACTCCAGCACGTCCTATCCAAACGATCAGACATCTCCGTATTCAGGTAAGCACGAACTGCATTGTGGAAATGTGGCGGAGCCCCATCTTGATGAAAGATGAGATCGTCATGGAGATCTTGTCTAAGTTGAGGCACAAACCATTGCTCCAACATGTCCAGATATGAATGTCCAGTCACAGTAGCCTCAATGAAGGAGAAAGGTCCGTACAGTTTTCGTTGTGACAACGCGCAGAAAACATTCACCTTTGGTGAATCACGCTCATGTTCAATGATTCTGTGAGGTTTCTGTGTACCCCAAACACGACAGTTGTGCTTGTCAATTTTCCAACTCGTATGGAATGTCGCTTCGTTGTTCAAAATTAAGCGGCTGAATAACTTTGAGAGTTTGACTTTAAACTGACGTGTGTTTGAAAGTGCTATCATTAGTAGCTTTTGTGTAATAAAATATTAAAAGTGTTACCGGAATTTTGATATGCCCTTTATATTAGTTATGCAGGCATACAGGATGTGACAAACTTCATTTTTTTAAGTGGCCACCTATATTAAAATTTACATATTCCGAACTGCCATTACATTTCACGTGTGAATAGGTAGAAATTTTACCCAACTCACCCGTTTCATGTCTTTTAATCAGGCCTATTATTAAACTTGTTTCGTGGACTTCAAACTTGAGACAAAGAAGTTATAAAATCATGTTGAGTAGGCCATAAAATAAACAAAATGCTGTCACTAAACAAACTTTACAACAGATTCTCAAAATGAGATCCATTTACAGCCAAACGATGTTCGAGTCAACCACGAAAACAGATTAATTGTAGATGTGAGAAAGACATATTGTTCTCTCTGTATTTGGGTAGGCATGTTATACATTACGTCTAATATAGCATGGATACATAACGAAGCTTCATTAATGCACTGGTTCAGGAAGATGAAGTAGACCAGGAATGTCAATTGATGCCCACAGGAGCAAGCGCGAGCTTTAGAGCCCAGGAGAGCCTGAGCGCTTTACAGCGGAAAGGAAAGAGACAGACGAAAGAGGTGGTATATGCCGCTTGGTCGAGCTATATTCAGGGATGGCCAGCACTGATTCAATAGATAAAGGGAATAGAACTTATTAAAACTGTATCCATGGTAATTTTTAGATTTGCCTGACAAGTATTAGTGCATTATAAGAATGTAAGTTCTCATTTTAATGCTCATTTTTCATAACTTTGATTTTTTTATTCAAAAGAAATATTTTCTCAACTTTTCGTATAGAAAAGTGAACTTTTCAGGTATAGGCCTATTTATTTAGTAGCCTTACAGAATGTTTTCGTAAATCTAATATACCGTATATACGTATTACTGAAGATAGTGTATTGAAAATTTTGAAAATATTCACATGGAAATTCTTTGTAAGGAAATGAATTAAAAAAGCAACTACTGTTACATCATAAGCAAAAGATACGTGCCCATGTGTTGTAAAAATGTCAGCTCTATAGCTTCAGAAGATTTCGAGAAAATAATTTAATATTCTGATGATAGGAAGTTGCTCACAAATATCACCTTAAAAACATAATTCGATAAGAGTTTTGTTATGTAATATTAGTTACACTTAAAACAGATACCTAGTACCTAGGTAACTTTGCTTTGTACTGTAATATTGTTTTGATTACTTTACTGATTAGTTTTGTAAGGCTAAAGACATCATCAATATAAATTCTAACTTATGTCATATTCAATCTCTTTCTTTGGAATATCACTTTCTTTATGAATGATGTGTTTCATCCCCTTAATACAGTATAATATTATACTACTATGGAATCTAAGTGAATATTCCTTCTTAACTCTCTATTATGTTATTAAGATTTAAAACACAAGTGCAATATTAAGAAACTGATATTAGTACTTTTGTTTTACAGACAATATAGATAATATTGAACAGAAAGAAGCCATATAAAAATAACGACATAAAATTTCAGGTTCCGTTTGAAGTTTGTGCACCACTGTTTTCTTAATCCAACAGGTTGCTTATTCAAATAAATAACCCTTCCTCTTTCCATACTTTGTGCTTGCTGCCCGCGCACGACGTCAAGGTCAGAAAAATGCGCTTGCTTTGATATCACTGAAGTAGACGAAGGAGGAAGGGTTGAATACTTAGACTCACGTGATCATAAGATCTAATATTTAGAATTTTAAATATTTCTTGTGAAAACTGCATATAACATAATACATGTACATTAATCTATACTAATAATAAATCTGTAGCCGAAATTTTTCTGGTAATTTTCGATTTTCCAAAAATAATTGGTCCTAACATATATAATTAACCACCCTGAAACCGAAAATCGCATTTTTGACATTTTTGTTTGTATGTCTGTCTGTATGTTTGGTACCTTTTCACGCGATAATGGCTGAACCGATTTATATGAAAATTGTAATATAAATTAAGTTCGTTGTAACTTAGATTTTAGGCTGTATGGCATTCAAAATACTTTATTTGAAAGGGGGGTTATAAGGGGGCCTGAATTAAATAAATCGAAATATCTCGCTTATTATTGATTTTTGTGAAACATATTACATAACAAAAGTTTCTTTAAAACTGATTTGCGATAAGTTTTATTCTTTACAAAATTTTGATAGGACTGATATTTAATGAGATAAATGAGTTTTAAAATTAAAATAACGCCATCTAAGACGGTGCAATGAATTAACAAATGACTTCGTCTATAAGGGGCCTTGGACAACAACAATCGAAAGCTATTAAACATAGCCTACAGAGAATGTTTCTATGTTTGTATGAAGTAATATCGGAAGCTAAATTAACCGATTTGTATAATTAATTATTATTTCACCATTGGAAACTGTAGTTTCTCTAGATGGACATGATGCTATAATGTTATTACAGTAACGTCTGAGTAAATCGAGGACAGGTAAGATTAAAATAGCTTCTTATGCACAGAAAATTTGATAGGCTATTTTGTACATTCGTTTTCTGTATTTCTTAAAATAATATTTATGTACACTCATTTTAATCTCAGAGAATTAACGAACAACGAGAGTGTATTGGTTTAGTATGCAGTAATAGTACGTTAGCTTAGCAATACATTATTTTATCATTCGAATTTTAACTATGCTCAATTGAATCGTGTTAAAATACATAAAATATATATGCAATAAATGCAATGCAAAAAAAATTGGGTAATGAGCGAAGCAGATTATCTTGCGCTGTTGTAAAAGTTGTTCTCTGGATCAAACGTCCTATTTTAATTATGTAATTACTTTATATTTATTTCTAACAGGTGCAGCGGAGCGCACGGGTACGGCTAGTTCAAATAATAAAGTATTTCTGAGTCCTACGATTTCTCGTAACTCTGTATCCATGAAGACAGTGCAAGAACACAATTACAGTAAATTGCCCTCTTCATCACAAAATAGCAGCTCATACCTGAAAACTCTGTTCAACATGTGTTTTAATTAAAATAAATTGATAAATGACCATTTATTCAGATTTAATTATACAACTTTGTATTTCATTGTTAATTTGGTAGTCAATTTACTTCAGTTCAATGACGCGTGAACTGCATGAAAATTGTACTCTGAAATCAATACGGTTCCAACGAAACTACCATGTATTCAACGAACAATTAATTGAACGGTTGTAGCATATTCGAAACTTTCTGTCAATACAATCAAATACAAAGGTTGAATTACGCGTTACCATTTATGTAGTAGGCTATTATTTTCTCCATTATTATTACTATTGTGCTTTATTACGTATCTTTCACATATTAAAAAGAGTTACTAAATCAGAAAATTTGTAATTTTATAATTCTACAGGGACATCACTTTATTTTTACTAACATTTTTAACATTAACCTGGCTATACTCGGAAACACTGTTACCCCCATTCCACTACAGGAGTTTGGAGTTGCTAGTGCAATATGTAAACAAATCATTTTACTAGCTATAGGAGGAGAGAAAAGTAGTGTATCCATTTATGTTACAGGAAAATATAGTATTACGATTTTCAGTTTGGTCATTACTTTACAGTATTTTATCAAAAAACAGTAGAATAGTAAAAATTTTTTTCACAAACTCAAGTCTTCAGGCGGTTATATATATTATGTAATGTCTACTTTATTCAGCATATTACTAACCTAATTTATTCCTGAGAAGTTTGTGAGCACTTCCGTAAGAAACCCCAATTTCTACAGCTAACTTCTTGACTGACTTATTAGGACCTCGCTGCATCCTTTCTCTAGCATCTTCTGTCACCTTTGTTGGCCATCTTACACTTTTCTTCCTTTCTGTACACTCTGTTGCTCTAAATTTATCTACCAGATTAATGACATTTCTACGAAAATATTCCGTAATGATATAATCAGGAAATTGTGAAAAAAACTGTTATTCACATTCGGTTATATTGTAATTCCAGTTTCCATCATCGTCCTTCATACCTAAAAACAGTAAAACAAAACTCTTGTTTAAATTAGTACCGTACCGTATTATAGGGTACCGTACTTTCGGTAACTCTAATCTTCACTTGTGCTCAGTCCACACAGATAAATTCAGTTATGCTATACACCATACTTGTGTGAAAATAAACTTCAATAATATAAGCTCTTTCTTCTATAGAAAACGCAACATATTTCTGAAACACACTGTACTCTGTACTGTGTATTTCACTGCTAGCAACAGCGGCCGTAAGTTTATGTGACTGACGTTAGCAAGGACATTAGTGAAAGGGGTGGGAGTAAAGTACATTTAGAAACGCAGGTACAATAAAAATTGAAGTAAAAATAAAATGATGTCCCTGTATAATCTTACTTAACTACATAAAATGAATATAATATTTGGATTTATACATGAAGTCGTATAGTATATTTTATTACATTATTAAATCCAAAATTCTATAGGCCTACTTTACATAAATAAAATAAAAACGTGTTTCTCCTAGAGAGGGACAGTGGGTAAATGAAGCATATGTCCAGGTAACATTTATTATGCAGTTTTCTTTTTTCAATAGCTAAGCTAAATTCATATATATTTCGAAAAACGTGACTAGGAGAAGGTTTAAAAAAAAGTGTTCCTACATACTGGTACTCAAGTCAATAATATAATTTCTTCTTCATTGTTTATAACTGACTCAAAAAATTCTCTCAGTTTTAAATTCCATGCCTGAAAAAATCCAGTGGTTTGGAGTTGAAAAATCGTCAATCCAATAATTTTGAAGGGCAGCATGTTATTGTTATTAAAGGAAATTCCCCAGACCACCTTGGACAGAGAGCGGAAAAGATGAAAATCTGATGGACCAAGATCAGTAGAATACTGTAGATATGGAGTAACTTCCCAACCAAGCTCTTGCATAACCATTTTTTGTAGCCTTAGTAATATGCTGATGAGCATCGTCATGCTACAAAATAATTTGTTTCAATCTTCCCGGTCGTTTTTCTTAAATTGCAGCCTCAAGGCTACCGAGTTGGCAATAAATCTCAGCAGTGACGGAAGCAATTTAAACTTTATAACACCTTCTTTGTCTCACCAGATGCACAGAAGTGAGTAGCGTAGGCCTATATGTTTCACTTACCGCTGGGAACAGTAAGTTTCAGAGAATATAATGCAGTAAAACACAAAAAATATACAGTTTTTACTGTTTTTCAAGGTCCAGGCTTCTTTAACACAGACTTTCTTGAAAAAAAAAAAATTCAAGACATTTTATTTAACAACACAATGCTATGATATTATATTATAATGACAAATGCCAAACAGATTAAATTTCTTATAAAGAACCTGTTGCCATGGTAAATAAAATTGCCATGAACTTATAAACCGAGCTGTTATAAGAGGGCTGTTTCCTTTTGTTAAGTTTTAAAATCTGTCGTCATATCGGTTGTGTAGGATATTTGAGTATATCAGTAGGCCGTTTTTACTATTGTTGAGTTCCTGTTTGTATTGTCGTGTATTATAGATGGCTTGAGTTTATGTAACTAATTTTTTAGATTTTGATTAATGTTTATGATATTGCCGATTGAAGCGGTGGTGAATTATGGCATGTAAATTTTTAATCCAGTATTTGCCTTTGTGACTGAAGGAAACCATGAAAAATTCCAGTCAGATTGGCTGGCCACGGGGTTTGAACCCGGAACATCCGGAATGCATTAGTCTCAAACGTTAACATCTGAGTCATCTTACTATGTCAAGAGAACTATTAGTACTGTCTTCCTTCGACGAGTTTAGCGCTGGGACCTGAGGTATTCTTGCCATCGGTGCGGGGGGATTTCAGGTAGATTCTTTTGTTGCTACAGCCAAGCCGAGCCGAGCGGAGTGGGAAGTATTAATCGTCCAAAAATATGCAGTCTTCAGTTTGTAGTAGTGTGTGAATATTTCATATACATATTGTTTACCCAGACCTATATGGTTTTGTCATTAATATATTAAATATATTGTTGCAATTTTTGCTCAAACATCTCCCTGATGTTAGCTATGTTAATATTATATGAATTACTCATTATACATATTTCACCGTTACAAGTCATTTAACGAAACATGCTGTGGAAAAGTTTTTGGTTTCATTCTATTGGAATTTTAGAATATGTGTGATTGGTATCGTGAAAAACAAATTCCTATAATGTCATGCGAAAATCATTTGTTGGTGATATCGTAAAATACAAATCAAGTAGTTTTACTTCTCAAGTGAGTTCAGCAGTACAGTATATTTAAATTGATTACTTTACACATTTAATTCAATTCTACTAATCACTAAATTTTATAGTATGATTCTTCTTTTCATTTATATTATTGTACTTTTATTATGATTTTTCTTTTTATTTATTTTATTGTATTTGTATTTCTGGTGGTGTGATGGCCTTAACTTCACCAGAATAAATAATAAATAAATAAATAAATAAATTAATTAATTAATAAATAAATAAATTAATAAATTAATAAATAAATAAATAAATAAATAAATAAATAAATAAATAAATAAAATTTTCTACAAGACTTTCCTTCTCTGAACACGTAAGTACGAATGGTTGCATCTCTATCTCGTCAAAAATACGTTAGAAAACTAATAGGCATACTGCTCTCATAAATTGAACGAATGTTTTAGTATGATTGTACTTCCTTCCAGGATGCCGCTGTCACTGTTCCCTCCCACTCCAGTACCGCGCTAGACTAGTCGGAACCGCATTCCTCTCAGCACTAAACTCCTCAGAGGATGACAGTATTTTATAAATTCTATTCTCACTGTCTAAAAGAGAACAGTATAATGAATGGACATAATATTAATTATGAATTTAATTAAACATTAATACGACCCCCGCTGTGGCCCAGTGGCTGTCTACATGACCGACGCATACACAACAGTCACATTCAGCTATTTATTAGGTAGAATACGTCTTCCTAAACCCAAAAAACCTGCCCTCCATAAAAGAAACCGAACATGACGCAACAGTAGACAGACGCATTTATTGACAACGTTTGATGGACCCTCGTGGTCGGCGAGTGTAGCGTCCATTTTCCGATATCGCAGAATTCGTACTCGACTTCAAAGCGGATCGCGGAACAAAAGCGAGAGGGTCGATTCCACTCCGACAGAAGATCGCCGTAACTTTAAACTCATTCTCGCATAACAGCTGTAAATGGGGTTCGCGAGGAAACAATGCAGGTATCTTATTTTGCTAGAGTATTTTCTTTTAAGAACAACGCAGACCGGTTCGACAAACGCTTTTCCGAAGGCAGGATTACACCAAGGGAGTAAAGTGCAATATATGCAGGGTTGCCAGATTCTCTCTTCAGGAATCCGGGACAGATGATGATATACTTGGCTCGGAAACATGACGGCCTGTTTTCTTGGAATTGGTAATCCCTCATAAACCCCCATCCTCTACTCAACCCCTAGCCTCGTGGCAGAAATACAATAGATCCCATCATTGCCAAATCTAGCAGTCATTGCCTCTACCTGTTGGGTTTCACCTATTCTCAGTGTCTTTGTCGACGTGTTGTTTTATACCGTTGTGCGCTTCAATATGTCTAATTTATTCCGGCCATGATTAATGAGTGTTGGAGCAGATGATCCACAGCCAGGCCTCCTGATACACCTGAATATCACGACAAGAACAACAAATAACACCGTCGAAGAAAACAGAATATCTTATTTGCAGAGGAGCGTAGCTAAGAAAAAAAGTGTTAAAATTGTGTCTAACGTTAGAAATTCTATCCATAAAGTAATCGAAAGTTCAGGCAGTTTAATAAGTATAAATCTTAATCACTTAACATCGGACGCAACCGGCGGAGTTGGATATATGAGCATAGAAATTAAGAATTACGGTTCACCAACTAAAGAGAAAATAAACAAATTAAAACAGAATTCGGTAAGATAGACGATTTTATACGTGATTTACTTCGCCGAACAGTATGTGAACAGTACGCGAAAGAGATATCGCCAACAGCAACACCGTCCTTAGCAACCTAAATAATGACATTATTCACAGCAGTGCTTAAAAGTTTTCTAACTTACAGCAGTGAATTAAATGTTTTTAAATCACTCTACACGACAACCAACATATTAGCAATAGTAAAATGAATATATATGAACTTCTTCGCCAACACATTACAAAGAAAAGCTCTACAATTTAAAATTAAATTTACATACCAGTAATGAATAAAATATTGTATAGCACACAAGAGTAAACAGATTTTATGCGTTCGTGGAAATTATCACCCAAGGTGAAGCTGATAAAATCTAACTTTACTCTTTTGTACTATAAATACTATAACTATTCAGTGATCACAGTTTCAGAAAAATTTATCAGCGCAACATTCTTAATTAAGTATAAAATTCTGGAACTTCAATAACATGAGAATTTAACGCTTACTACAGAAGTCTGCATTTTTTTGTTTATTTAGGCAAAACATGTTAGTGGAAATATAAATATAAAGTGTTTTTAAAATAAGTTTGTTCATTTTTATACCAATTTTGTTTTAGTAATTATAAATTAAGGTATATTTACAAAGATGATATAGTCTTTCTGAAAATCGCGGTTTCACGGAACACAGTTTGAAAAACGTTCGCAAATCACAATGACTTCAAGAATTGGCAACTCGGCTAAGGGTTTATCCCTTGCGCGTGCCTGCAGTTAACTGGTGAAGGGGATGAGGGAAGGTCGTCATGTTTTCGTGCGAAGTATACTGCGTTCCTACCACAGTCTATACTTGTTTTTTTTTTTTTTTTTTGAAAGATGAGACATGACAGGAGCGTTACGATCGGAAAAACAACTGATGTCACATAGCGTGGTAGGCCTGTTGCTATGGTAACAACGGTTGAGTTGTCAAACTTACAGTTCCCACGTGGCGAGTGCTTAATAGCTCTCTTGGCGACATTTATTGTCCACACAATGTCAGCATTTGTACGTTTTGTCTTTGATACTCTGTCGATTTTTGTGTTGTTTTCTTACCTTCGCGTCAACAATAAACTTTGCATACTTCTACTCGGTAATGAGTTTTGAAATAATATTTTGGGAAAATTCTATAAATAGTAACAGTGAATTTCTACTATAAATAGAGTAATTAGAATAATAATACTTACTTACTGGCTTCTAAGAAACCTGCAGGTTCATTGCCGCCCTCACATAAGCCCGCCATTGGTCCCTATCCTGAGCAAGATTAATCCACTCTCTATCATCATATCCCACCTCCCTCAAATCCATATTAATATTATCTTCCCATCTATGTCTTGGCCTCCCCAAAGGTCTTTTTCCCTCCGGCCTACCAACTAACACTCTATATGCTTTTCTGGATTCGCCCATCCGTGCTACATGCCCTGCCTATCTCAAACACCTGGATTTAATGTTTCTAATTATATCACGTGAAGAATATAATGCGTGCAGTTCTGCGTTGTGTAGCTTCCTCCATTCTCCTGTAACTTCATCCGTCTTAGCCCCAAATATTTTCCTAAGAACCTTATTCTCAAACGCCCTTAATCTCTGTTTCTGTCTCAAAGTAAGAGTCCAAGTTTTACAACCATGCAGAACAACCGATGATGTTTTACAAATTCTAACTTTCAGCTTTTTTGAGAGCAGACTGGATGACAGAAGCTTCTCAGCCGAATAATAACAGGCATTTCCCATAGTTATTCTGCGTTTAATTTCCTCCCGAGTATCGTTTATATTTGTTACTGTTGCTCCAAGATATTTATTTGAATTTTTCTACCTTTTCAAAGGATAAATTTCCAATTTTTATATTTCTGTTTCGTACAATATTCTGGTCACGAGACATAATCATATACTTTATCTTTTCGGGATTTATTTCCAAGCCTATCTCTTGTATATAGATTATTAATTTATATAATGCTAAATTAAATACATCACTCGTTGTGTTCATTTTGTATTGAAATGACTAGTGACAAGGTTCATTACTTAAATGCTATAAATTTATGTTTCCGTAGGTGATAAAAGGAGTAAAGTTTTGGAAAATCTAAAGCAGGTTAGGTGCAAAGAAATCTCAGAGAAACTACCGACATAAAATCTAGGATAATCGTAAAACCTGAAACGACATAACGCAATATAAATACAATGCCTTTATTACAATCTTTTTTTTTTTTTAATTACAGTGCCGCCAATGATAGACTTTACCACATGTAAAGAATGTCAACAAGTCTCCGTAGAAGTCAATAATCCCCCATAGAATTGGAGTGAGGCTGACGTCATATTTCCCCTACTTACGGGTTCTGCAGGCCTGATCTGGTGTATGAATGATATGAAGGTGATAGTTCCAGCGAAATGAGTCTAGGGTCCAGCGCCGAAAGTTACATAGCATTTGCTCTTAATAGATTGAGGGAAAATCTTTGAAAAAATCTCAACCAGGTAACTTGTCTCAACCAGGATTTGAACCGGTCCCGCTCGTTTGACGGTCAGGCATATTAGCCGTCACTCCACAGCTGTGGACTTCATCTAAATGGGTTATTCATCTATTTTAGTGGGCTTTTTCAGAAGTTTTATCAACTGCTGTACTTATGTAGTGTGTGGATGATATATTATGAAGGTGATAATGCCAGCTAATTGAGTCCAGGCTTCACCGAAGAAGGTTTCGCCGCATTTGCTCTTAACCCTTAAATTGGCAAAACTTCATTTCTCACACTAGTTTATTAAACCGTGTCGGACTGTAAAGAAAACAACTATCGCAATGTCCATATTTTATATGTCGTACAATATTATAGTATTACTAGCCGTACCCGTGCGCTCCGCTGCACTTGTCTATACTAATAATAAATCTGTAGCCGAAATTTGTCTGGTAATTTTCGATTTTCCAAAAATAATTGGTCCTAACATATATAATTAACCACCCTGAAACCGAAAATCGCTTTTTTGAAATTTTTGTTTGTATGTCTGTCTGTCTGTCTGTCTGTATGTTTGTTACCTTTTCACGCGATAATGACTGAACGGATTTCGATGAAAATTGGTATATAAATTAAGTTCGTTGTAACTTAGATTATAGGCTATATGGCATTCAAAATACATTATTTAAAAGGAGGGGTTATAAGGGGGCCTGAATTAAATGTATCGATATATCTCGCTTATTATTGATTTTTATGAAAAATGTTACATAACAAATATTTCTTTAAAAATCATTTCCGATAAGTTTTATTCTTTGAAAAATTTTAATAGGACTGATATTTAATGAGATAAATGAGTTTTAAAATTAAAATAACTGCCATCTAAGGCCGTGTAATGAATTAAAAAACAAATGACTTCGTCTATAAGGGGCCTTGGACAGCAACAATCGAAAGCTATGATAGATAGCCTACAGATAATGTTTCTGCGTTTCTATGAAGTTTTATCAGAAGCTTAATTAACCGATTTGTATAATTAATTATTAATTCACCATTGGAAAGTGTAGTTTCTCTAGATGGACATAATGCTATAATGTTATCATAGTAACTTCTGAGTGAATCGAGGACAGGTAAGATTAAAATAGATTCTTATGCACCGAAAACTTGATAGGCTATTCTGTATATTCGTTTCCTGTATTTCCTAAACTAATTTTTATGACCAAATGAGTGGTCTCTGGATCAAAATGATCGCATTTTAATTTTTTAATTAAATTTAAATTAAGTAACATAATAAACGATTTATCCTTCTATCAAACACGAATGTTCCCTGGATCAAATGTCCTATTTTAATTATATAATTACTTTATATTTATTTCTAATGGGTGCAGCGGAGCGCACGGGTACGGCTAGTTAGAAATAAATATAAAGTAATTACATAATTAAAATAGGACATCTGCCCCAGGGAACATTTGTGTTTGATAGAAGGATAAATAGTTTAATATATTACTTAATTTATATTGTATTTAAGTAATTAAAATGCGATCATTTTGGTCCAGAGACCACTCACTTGGTGCAATGATAATTCCTTTAACATATTTCTCATTTGTTATTACAAGAAAAAAATTAAAATATGATCATTTGGTTCAGAGAACATCCGTTTTTGATACAACGATAATCCGTTTAACATTTTTCTAAATTAGTCTTGAATGCATCTTTAATAAATCACTCCAAATTAATAGAGTGGATTGTGTACGAATATATTTTTTTCTGTGCGTAAAGATCTATTTTCATCTTACCTCGTAGTATTACGTCCATGTAGAAAACTACAAATTTTAAATAGTGAAGCAATTATCCAAATTAGCTTCTGAGATTACTTCATACAAACAGACCTGTATTAATATTGATAAACGTAAAGGCCGCCTTAAATAGACGGAGTCATTTGTTTTTAATTTCATTAATTATAGCCATCGATGTCGTTCCTGCAATAACTCCTTTGTGACATATTAATTTTCAGATTTTTGCTCTATTAAATAACTTAAATAGTTATACAGCAAATAATACAATCTCCTATATGTAATTATATTTCTTTCTTTCGAAAATGTAAGAATTCACGATCTCCTATGTACCACTGCCATAGAATGAATAAATCTGTTTTTTCTTCCTACTGAAAAATTTTATATTTTGCACATAGGAATTACGGAATAACGACACTATAATCTGAGGCGGCGTTGAAAATGTATTGTTATTTTAAAACCCTTGTATATCCTTACATATCAGTCCTATCAAAATTTTGCCTGGAATAAAACTTATCGGAAATAATGTTTAAAGAAACTTCTGTTATGTAACATTTATCACAAAAATCAATAATAAGCGAGATATTTCGATTTATTCAATTCAGGCCCCCTTATAACCCCCCTTTCAAATAAAGTATTTTGAATGCCATATAGCCTAAAATCTAAGTTACAACGAACGTAATTTATATTCCAATTTTCATTGAAATCCGTTCAGCCATTACCGCGTGAAAAGGTAACAAACATCCAGACAGACTTAAATATCAGTCCTATCAAAATTTTGCCTGGAATAAAACGTATCGGAAATCATTTTTAAAGAAACGTTTGTTATGTAACATTTGTCACAAAAATCAATAATAAGCGAGATATTTCGGTTTATTTAATACAGGCCCCCTTTTAACCCCCCTTTTAAATAAAGTATTTTGAATGCCATATAGCCTAAAATCTAAGTTACAACGAACTTCATTTATGTTCTAATTTTCATCGAAATCCGTTCAGCCATTATCGCGTGAAAAGGTAACAAACATACAGACAGACAGAGAGACAGACAGACATACAAACAAAAATTTCAAAAAAGCGATTTTCGGTTTCAGGATGATTAATTATACATGTTAACACCAATTATTTTTGGAAAATCGAAAATTACCAGAAAAATTTCGCTTACAGATTTATTATTAGTATATAGATGAAATTTTAATTTTCTTGTGACGTTGGTAGAGGAGACTGATGCTGTTGACTGAACACGAAGACTGGTAGACAATGCGTGTGCATTGTGTGCGACTGAAAAGATGACGAAAAAAGTGACTGACGTACTTCTGAAAGGAATTCAACTACCACATTATTGTGCTGAGAAGATGGTGAAATCGTAATCAGCTATTTTGCATTTACATTGTAACTGTCATGGAACAGGGATTAATTACATATTTTTGTACTGAAGGGAATGTTCAACCCAGATGATTTTAAGTAAACATTTTCCTACCAATTGTTTTCTATTGTTCTATTAAAACTAGCGGCTTGTGCAAAAAATGCTGCAAATTTAGTTAATTATAAGTTCAAATAAAAGTTGTTCATATTTATTTTCCAGAAAGATTACCAGACATTTTGAAATGTATTTGCTTCCGTAATTATGAAGATGTAACATTTAAGGCAACGTAATAACTCAATAATCCTGTCAAAAAGTATCTCTTTTAATGTTTTTTAATGTTTAATGTTTTCCTCTTTAATGTTTTTTTATGCTAAATACTTTTTCTTGAACGCATCTATCTTCAGTTCTTTGAGTTCTCCCTTCAACAAAATGATATGCTTGGCAGCGATCTCAGATTTAATCGATTAAATCAATGGAATAAGAAATTAATTTTGATAAGATGCAGCTAAAATAGAAAGCATGACTCAGTTTACTAATGCCTCTTCCATATTGCTGCATTACATTTATTTATTTATTTAAATTTATTTATTTATTTATATATTTAAATTTCAATATACAGAATAAAGAATATAATTACAAACAAATAAGAGAAATAGAAATAAAATAATAAATACAATATAAAAAAAGGAGATACAGTAGTATTAACTAAATTTGAGACCGAAAGAGCAGCGCTCGTGTTCGGTCGCAGTTCAGATATAATATTAATAGGCCTATAAGAGAATATAAAATAAAATAAAATAAAATAGGAAATAGAATTAAAATTACAGTTACAGAAATTATATAATACAATACTAATATAAGAGAAATATAGAAAATAAAAAATAATAATAATAAAAATAAATAAGTAAAATAAAATAGGAACTAAAATTTAAATTACAATTTAAATTACAGCGGCAATGGAATTATATAATATAATATTAACATAGAAAAGAATAATATCGCACGTGAAAAGTAGGACTATATATTTCAAAATTATAGAATACAAATATAATATAGGTTGATTAATTCATACACATAGGCTATAAATTTATTTAATCAAATTGAAGATATTAACACGTTTCTAATTTTCTTGTTATATGTTAGTGGGTTACATGTTAGAAGTTCTGGAAAAATAGAATATAAAAATTAGAGAATCACACAATCATATAAGTATCTACACCGCTCAGCCATTAAATATATCAAAAAGACCCACACCACTTCAGTAATAACTGTAAAAATATTTCATTTTTAATAGCAATATTGTTATGTTACGTACGTTTTGTAGTTTTCATAACTTTATATATACTATAGCCGTTACTCTGTAAATTATAGATATTAAGAACTAATTTAAGATATTCTCTACGCCTACTTATATAACCCCAGAAGGGTTCACTTTCATATCATCGATATATCAATGGCATTAATGTATATCATTAGTGACAAATACATCATGGCATAAACTGTGATAATATTCAAATTTTAATGTAATAATGCCATCAAACCTTCTTAAGTTTTGTAGTTTCTAAAATCCAATACACAGCTGCACTCAGAAAATTACGCACCAGAGAATCAGACCTGTAAATTATTTTTAGTAAGTCTTGAGATGTTCTAAAAAAATTACATAAATGAAGATCGACATAGCTATTGGAATTATGGTGTCAGAGAATTTGAGCTCTAAATATGTCAGCAATCCTGCAGGTCATGGCCTTCGTGTAATATTGTATATTGTAGTGTGTGTGTTTTGTTTTATTCTGAAAAGCCATTAGTTCTCAAAACTGACGACAGATGGATTTTGGAAAGTAGGAAAATTATGTAGGAAAAGTGACATTTCACTGAAAACTACTATTTTTCTGAAAAACTTTGGGTTCCAAGCTTCAAACTGAGGGGTCATTTATTAAAATCGGTTCAGCCGTTTTCACGTAATTTTCATTACCAGTTCAAATTATATATATAGCATATTAACCTGTTGTATCCTATAGGATACTTTGCGAATTTAAGGGTTAATGGATTGAGGGAAAATCCTGGAAAAACCCCTCAATCAGGTAACTTGTCCCAACCAGGATTTGAATCCGGGCCCGCTCGTTTTACGGTCAGGCATGCTAACCGTTAGTCCTCAGCGTGGACTTCATCCACTCATGAGCATTTCTTTTTAATTAAAACACTAGTGTTTACTTTAAGGAGCTATCTACTAACAATCGCTGATTGCAGTTCAAAGCTCACACTAATTGTAAGTGAAAGTGATGCCTTCTGATGATAATTCAGAATATGATGACTGAATGTCAATAAATGCAAATTATATTAATACGTTGCGTTGCAGAAAAATCATGTAAAACTGGACTAATTAATAATTACATCTACGACGCATGATTAAAATACAAAAGCGGCACCACTCTGGGATGTAATAACCGTTCACATTCAGAAGTGAAATATGCAGAAAGTGACGTCATACGCTAGGTAACAGACATGGTTTTTCATTTCGGGTCACCTGTCACCAAACCGTAGATCTGTAGGTGGCGGTATTAAAAAGTGCCAAGTGACGGTACCTATATTAAAATACAGTCTGATCCGCTTGGGCATGGGTAATATTAATTTATTATTATAAAGCTATTATGATAGTAGGAAAAATTTCTTGCTGGTTATATTATGACTAAAAGATGGGAGTTTCCATATATGACAATCAACAACGCATAATCTGAAAGGACATGAAAATCGTAGATGATTGAAATAACTACCACAAATCAACAGCTGACACAATGTGTTCTTTGGTATGCTAAATTTGAGAGTGTTAAAAGAGTCTAAAGGGAATTTCGAGTGAGTATGGTGTGTGTAATGTACCTGAATACGATTCCATAATGTTGTGGTATCTAACATTTTGTAGAAACAAGTTCTTTGTTATAAAAAGAAACATGCAGAGGTCGCAGGCGAAATCCAGTACGAGAAGCAGCTATTTCTTAGTTAAAATTTTAGAAATTCTAAAAATGTCTCTAAGAGATTGCCTTGGTTTTAAATTAAAAATAATTCGTAAAATCCGATTCTGAATGATGAAAAGCTTGCGAATACTTCTTTCATTGCCCCGGAGTATTATATCGTAAGCTACGACAGACTGAGCATATGTAAAATATGATTTTATCACGTTTCTACCATCAAACATTTGTTTTACACATCTTATAGCATAGCAAATTTTGTTTAGTTTGTTAGACACATAGTCAAGATGTGGATTCCTACAGAGATTATCATCAAGAATTATACTCAAGAACTAGACAAAGTCAAGATGTGGATTCCTACAGACATTATCATCAATAATTATACTCAAGGACTATACATAGTCAAGATGTGGATTCCTACAGACATTATCATCAATAATTATACTCAAGGACTATACATAGTCAAGATGTGGATTCCTATAGAAATTAACATCAATAATTACACTCAAGAACTATACATAGTCAAGATGTGGATTCCTACAGACATTATCATCAATAATTATACTCAAGGACTATACATAGTCAAGATGTGGATTCCTACAGAGATTATCATCAAGAATTACAGTCAAGAACTAGACATTGTCAAGATGTGGATTCCTATAGAGATTATCATCAAGAATTATACTCAAGAACTAGACATTGTCAAGATGTGGATTCCTATAGAGATTATCATCAAGAATTATACTCAAGAACTAGACATAGTCAAGATGTGGATTCCTAAAGGGATTATCATCAAGAATTGCACTCAAGAACTAGACATAGTCAAGATGTGGATTCCTATAGAGATTATCATCAAGAATTATACTCAAGAGCTAGACATAGTCAAGATATGGATTCCTACAGACATTATCATCAAGAATTATACTCAAGAACTAGACATAGTCAAGATGTGGATTCCTACAGAGATTACCATCAATAATTATACTCAAGAACTAGACATAGTCAAGATGTGGATTCCTTTAGAGATTACCATCAAGAATTACACTCAAGAACTAGACATAGTCAAGATGTGGATTCCTACAGAGATTGTCATCAATAATTACACTCAAGAACTAGACATAGTCAAGATGTGGATTCCTATAGAGATTACCATCAATAATTATACTCAAGAACTAGACATAGTCATGATGTGGATCCCTATAGAGATTACCATCAATAATTATACTCAAGAACTAGACATAGTCAAGATATGGATTCCTATAGAGATTACCATCAAGAATTACAGTCAAGAACTAGACATAGTCAAGATGTGGATTCCTATAGAGATTACCATCAATAATTATACTCAAGAACTAGACATAGTCAAGATGTGGATTCCTATAGAGATTATCATCAATAATTATACTCAAGAACTAGACATAGTCAAGATGTGGATTCCTATAGAGATTATCATCAAGAATTATACTCAAGAACTAGACATTGTCAAGATGTGGATTCCTATAGAGATTATCATCAAGAATTATACTCAAGAACTAGACATAGTCAAGATGTGGATTCCTAAAGGGATTATCATCAAGAATTGCACTCAAGAACTAGACATAGTCAAGATGTGGATTCCTATAGAGATTATCATCAAGAATTATACTCAAGAGCTAGACATAGTCAAGATATGGATTCCTACAGACATTATCATCAAGAATTATACTCAAGAACTAGACATAGTCAAGATGTGGATTCCTACAGAGATTACCATCAATAATTATACTCAAGAACTAGACATAGTCAAGATGTGGATTCCTTTAGAGATTACCATCAAGAATTACACTCAAGAACTAGACATAGTCAAGATGTGGATTCCTACAGAGATTGTCATCAATAATTACACTCAAGAACTAGACATAGTCAAGATGTGGATTCCTATAGAGATTACCATCAATAATTATACTCAAGAACTAGACATAGTCATGATGTGGATCCCTATAGAGATTACCATCAATAATTATACTCAAGAACTAGACATAGTCAAGATATGGATTCCTATAGAGATTACCATCAAGAATTACAGTCAAGAACTAGACATAGTCAAGATGTGGATTCCTATAGAGATTACCATCAATAATTATACTCAAGAACTAGACATAGTCAAGATGTGGATTCCTATAGAGATTATCATCAATAATTATACTCAAGAACTAGACATAGTCAAGATGTGGATTCCTATAGAGATTATCATCAAGAATTATACTCAAGAACTAGACATAGTCAAGATGTGGATTCCTAAAGAAATTATCATCATTAATTATACTCAAGAACTTAAAATATAAATTAAATATATTTCGGTTTTTATGTATGAAATTCAATAAGACATTGTTAATTTGATGAACATCTAATGCTTTAAATTCAGAATACAACAGTTCTGAGAGATAATCAAGAGGATTATTAAGACTTATTATTACATCAATCTTTTCTGTAGCAGTTGTTTGAATTACGAACAATTGTGAACTGTTAATTACCAACTAGGCCTAAATTTTCCTCCCTAGTATAGCAGTAAACATCGGTATACAACGTCACAAATCTGCTAGTGGCGATTTAAAAAGTAGAACATATCAATTAGCAGCAGCCAGGAGTGTTATTAGTAGTATAAAGCAGATGTTACGAACAGTCAAAGCACAGACCCCATTTTAAAGTCCCGTGGTGCTGGAAGCAAATTGTCTCCAGCATCTCAGCGTTCCAGAGCCCCGTTATGGAGATCGCGACACAGTTTGCTGCGCTGTGTAACTAAACAAACTGTTTCACCGTCCTCATTTAAAGGGGGTGTTCTCATTCAAACCAGTGACCTAGAAAACATTTGTTCTGGATCTGAATTCCAGTGAGTAAAACAGATGTGTTTAAATGAGGATTCAACGTGTAACGATTACTAAGTGAAGAATATTACATTGCTGTACTGGAGTAACGGTGCAAAGGGCGTTCGTGGCATAACCGAAATTTTTGTGTACAATGCACTATTGAACAGTTAATTTAAATAATCTTGCTTTTTGCTGTATTTACAGCTACTGTTGTTAAGCCTTGAAAGTTAGAATTCCCACATAGAAACTTGTTGCTATGGAAACTATTCTTCATAACATAAAACTATACTGAAATAAACCCATTACAGTGCACTTATTGTTACTTAGCTATCATAAGAAAAGAAATAAAATAGTAGCATCGTATACGTTAGGGGGTGAAACCATTCCGGAAGTTAACAAATGTAAATACCTCGGAATAACATTTAGCAGCGATCTCGGCTGAGGGGAACACGTTACACACACAGCGGGAAAAGCATGGCGAGCGTTACACTTTATGATGAGGGTACTAAGAAAAGGTTCTGATAAATCCAAAGAGATTGCATATAAATCACTAGTACGTCCAGTAATGAAATATGGTGCTGCATGTTGGGATCCTTACAGATTAGAACATATTAAGACACTAGAAAAGATTCAAAAACGGGCTCTCAATTGTTGTCGGAAAAATTCACCATTAAAATGGGACACACTCACGGACAGGAGAACGCGAATTCGATTATGCGCACTGTTCAAAACATACAGAGGTGAGCCTGCCTGGAGAGAAATAAAAAATAGGTTGCAGCCGCCAAATTACTCTTCAAGGAACGACCACTCATATAAATTGAGGGAAAGAAGACAGAAGACGGACACTGGAAAGTTTTCTTTTCTCAATCGTACTATCAGGGACTGGAATGCTTTACCTGCAGACTTACTAAAGGCTTTACCAACAACCAAAAATGTATTTAAAAATAGGCTTAAGGACTTTACTAATAGACGGTAATTATACACAGTATTTAAAGAGTGTAAATGATATGTTGTTATTGAAGTGTTGTATCAGTGAAGAATTATATTGTGTCAGTGAAGTGTGTTGTGTCAGTGAGGTGTGTTGTGTAAGTGAAACGTGTTCCTGTCAGTGAAGCTTTATAGTTTATAGTGGCAGTGCAAAGTATTTGAATAGTGAAATGTTTTTAAAGTGTTAGTGAAATCAGGATAGAATCAGTGAAATGTGTCGTAGTTCCAGTCCAGTGAGTGAGTTGACAACGAAATGAGTGTAATCTTGAAAGGTATTTGTGCAGATATGAACATATTATACTCGTGGGTTTTAGTTCGATCTTAGGTTTAAGATACAAATTAGATTTATTTCAAATGTTATTTTAAGTGATCGTTTCATTTAATTTAGGATATTCTCTGTTATTATTATTATTATTATTATTATTATTATTATTATTATTATTATTATTAATTACTGTTGGTATTAATTATTAGTATTATTAATTGTTTTTAATTAACAAGTTTATTATTGTCATTATTGTGTGTAATTAGTTACCACTGCCACCGGGTATATACCCATTGCAGTGTGAATAAATACATTACAGTGCAGTTTCGCGAAGGCTTTGGAATAATATTGCTCTAAATTTTCAATGCAAAATATATTGTATTTGCAATTTTAAAAATATGATCGTACAAAAAATTATATAGTTTCTCGTGTATAATAAAATCAAGAATAAGATTTGTAGACTAGCACTTTCAGTTTAAAAAAGTTCTGTTTTATATTATTAGCTATACACCTAAAATTAATACTGTAAAATGAATATAAGCGACTGTTATTTTCAATGATAATTATGACATTTCATGTGCCTATACTTTTGATACAATGCCTTATAAACAATGACCGTGACTAAAATGCGGTTAATACTTCAGACAAGTTAAGTGTTCATATAAAATGTAACGATACACCGAGATATACTGAAAGCAAAGATTTTTGGTATCAAGGATGATTAAAATATATAAGAAAGTAAATGAAGCAGAAAACATTTTAATGTCGATTTCAAGAAAGCTTCCACTTTTTATTATATTTCCTAATGTTTTCGTAAAATTTAATGATTTATGTTAACATTTTTATGTACAGCCTACCCTACCCACTTTTATACTCAAAGCAATATTATGTTGGGGTACCAGAAATCAAATATGGTTGGCACTTCAATACTACCAACCTTAAACCTAAAGGACTAATGTTACTAAATGCATGTTCATGTCTTTAAAAACTTACTATTGTTACTAAAACTATATTACGTGTGCGTTACACTTCCTGCTATTATTAACCACTATTATTCCTTTTCCTTTGGTTTTGCTACACATGTAAAATATAGCATACACACAATATGGCATCTGAATAAAATCTGTGAATTTGTTGTTGAGTAGTTTGCCTCCTCTGATTAGCATTTGAAATTGTGCCAACCTAACAGTTACAAAATTACTAACTATCGTGATTGTACTGTATTTACTTATCTTCTTCTTCTTCTTCTTCTTCTTCTTCTTCTTCTTCAGTCCCTTCTGCTGCTAAGCGTCGGGTTCGCCCCTCTCCGTCCATTTCATCCATTTTTCCCGGTCTCTACACATTCTCTTCATCTCTACCATTGTTTTTCCTTTCTGTTGGCCTATTCTTTCTATTGTATCCTCCCATTTATTCCTTGGTATTCCTCTTCTCTTTCTTCCTTCCACTCTCATTGCCATCACCTGTTTAACCTTCCATTCTTCTCCCATACGATATACATGCCCAAACCATTTCAATTGCCTTTCATTAATCACCTCTGTTAATGCTTTTCTCAGTTTAACTTCTTCTCTTATCCTGTCATTCCTTATCCTATCTCTTCTGGTCTTTCCTACAGTTCTTCTAAGATATTTCATTTCCACTGCTGTTAATTCACTTCGATGTTTATCTAAGAGTGGTAAGCTTTCGGTACTATATTGTATTATAGGTTTACTTATTGAATTATATATCTGTATTTTTGTCTTAGTGGTTATTTCTTTTTTCCCAACTATTGTATTATTTATTTGATAGTATGCTGATGTTGCTTTCTTTACCCTGTTCAGTACTTCTTGATCTACTCTTCCATCACTAGTTATTATTGTTCCTAAATATTTAAAACTTTCCACTCTCTCCAGGTTTTGTCCTTCACATTCAATGTTAAATTCTGTTTCCTGTCTATCTTCCTTAGAGATCCACATTACTTTACTCTTGTTGACATTAATCCGCATCCGTATTTATTTATTTATTTTTATTTATTTATTTATTTATTTATTTATTTATTTATTTATTTATTTATTTATTTATTTATTTATTTATTTATTTGTATATTTATTTATTTATTTATTTATTTAAGCTGGTAGAGATAAGGCCATCAGGCCTTCTCTTCCAATCTACCAAGGGATTATAACTACAATATTAAGAATACAATTAAAATTATAATTACAATTAATATTAAATTTACAAATACAATAAAAATCAAAGTACTAAAAGGTTAACTGATCAATAATAGCTAGACAGCTTATTGTAAAAGTTAAGAAGAGAGAAAAAAAATTGTATTAGTTAAGTAAAAAGTAAACCTACTCTACGCAGTAAGAAAATGCTTAATAAGTTTGCTTTTGAATGCTACTAAATTCCGACAGTCTCTGATGTCACTGGGTAGGGTATTCCACAAGCGCGAGATTGTGTATGATGATGAATACGATGATGTTTTATGTGTTGGTATGGCTAGTATGCGGCTATTTTGCGTGCGTGTGAAGAGATTATGATATGATTTTAATTGGGCTATTTTACGACGCAGTATCAACATCCAGGTTATTTTATTATTATGATATGTTGACAGGTAACTGAAACGGGAGGCAAGGTAGGTAGGTGTAGAGGTGTGAAGGACTTGGAAAAGGAGAACAAGAGAATGAAAATTTCTACGTTTGTTAAGCCGTAGCTAGTTTAGAGTTTGGAAGGATGGAGTAATGTGGTCAGCGCGACGGACATCGCAGACGAAGCGAACATAAGAATTATGAACACGTTGTAATCTTTGAGACTGGTTACAACATGTTCATAATTCTTGTGTTCGCTTCGACTGCGATGTACGTCACGCTTACCACATATCTGTAACATGAGTACATTCGAGGTAGTGTTACCTATAGTGAAATGAACCTAACAGCTATAAAATCACTAAATTTAAGCAGGTGATCAAGTAATGGGGAAAAAATGTTATTACCTCACGTTACATAGTACTGACTATAAGAGTTTAACATGACTATTTCTTTTATATGACGTCAATACATTTTCGACCAATGAAGTGTAATGAAAGCATGAATTCCAATCAATCACAGTCACACTTTGCGATAATTTTTGCAGCTAGATTTATCGCTATCAATTTATCGCATGGTCGTTCTTTTGTTTAGTCGTTGTCGCCAACTATTTCCCCATGAATTGATGATCATGAATACATTAAGATGCAGCTACACGGCTAAACTTTTCTTTCAACTTTAAAGCAATGAATGCAAGATTGATATTTAATATTAATTAATATATTTACGCAGTGAAGACGACGTTCAAAACGGCGCACCATGTAGACACAAAATCTTAATGCATCTTAATTGAACGTACCATTTAAACTTGATTTTTTCAATATTCTTCCCAGATTGCAAGCATACGCGATTGGAATATTGAACTGTGTAGATGCAGCTTTAGTTCCGTTACACACTACAGCGAGAATGCGTTTGTCGAGCTATAAAAAATGCTTTCGTGTAGCACTGATTGTTAGTAACGGTCGAAATAAGACACAACTGACAATGGTCCTGCTCCCACAGGTAACATAACCTATAAGTAGCCTATAAAATTTGTATTTTGTGAATGAAATGAAACAATTAATAGAAAGTCAGACGTTCAAATTTATGTAACATATCAAACCCAATGACCTTGCATAGTAATAATAAGGTATTTTCATCAAACTGCCTTCCGTATGGCGTAATAAAATTTCGTGTTTTAATTAGGCCTATCTATTCACTGTGTAGCAACATGTCTCGCTGTGAATACATGAGCATTGGTATATAGCTGTCCCCAATGTTATGATTTCAGCAGATAATGAAAATGTATTTATGTTATAATAATAAGATAAAAGTGCAGTGCATGTAATTAACATTATTAAATCTGTATTTCGTAATTGGCATTACTGAAAAATAACATCGAATTTCTTTATTACAGTAATCGATATTCATCTACGAGTATTTCAACAATGTCTGAATAGGTTAAGTATTCGTTAATAAACAACTATTAACATTTTGTGATCGAATTTTAGGGATATATTATTTATATTTTTATTTTATCCACGAAATAGTCCTATTAAATGCCACTCGAGATTTCCCAGATAAATCTCAGACCTCTTGTGACATTACTACAGATAAATTGATATGGAGAAGAAAAGAGATATGATCAGATAGACCGCCATATTTTTTATATTATAAAGAGCGGTGGAAGCTCGCTTTTCTTTCATAATCGCTCAACAGGCTTGTATATTAATAAAAATTTCTCTGTAATTCATATGAATGACAATAAACAAGTCCTATTGATAGACTAAAATCTGATGATCAAATGTCTATGTCAGCAGCACCAAACATATTCAGCTTCAAGCACTCTATTTAGCTTCACTTTTTTGCTTTCTACATGGCCAATGTTATAAAGAGACCTCGCGACAGGACTGTGTAGTGCGTGGCATTGACGGAGAAAACATTAGCGATCTGAGAACTGGAAAAAAAACCTCCCTTACATTCTTCAAAAAGGAACAGATAAGAGTAAAATGGTGGCCACGTCAACCACTTCAAGTACCGTCAAATTGCATTAATGGACAACTCCTTAGGGCTTTTACAGCTTGACTACTGTGCAGAAAGCTTATTCAATGAAACAGACCTACCAACGTATTGACAGAGAATGGCCCTTACAGGGAAATTACCTTACACTGCAGAATATCGTCTCTTCATTTCATTTAAAGTAGTGGTTCAAGGCGACATACCTGAAACATAGAAAATAACAAAGAATTAGTATTCAGAGAAATACAGTATTTTATAATTTATCACAAGCATTATACATTAGACACTAAATTTTTTTTTTGTTGTTTTTATGTTTAGAAACTGAAAGTTTTAGATGAGAAATTCCATGTCGAAACGGTCATTTAGTTCAGTTCCTGCTGGTAGAAAATTAAGATTACTCTCTCCTCCTCTACCCCTACCTCTCCCTCTCCCTCCTTCTTCTACTGTCAAACTGACTGAGGAATTTAAAATTTGACTGAAATTGTCTAAATATTTTGAATTTAAGGACTATCACGAAATTATAACAACCCTTCTAGAAGTTTATTTATTTGTTTATTTATCCATATATTTATTTATCCATATATTAATTTATCCATATATTTATTTATCCATTTATTATCTATCTATCTATCTATCTATCTATCTATCTATCTATCTATCTATCTATCTATCTATCTATCTATCTATCTATCTATCTATCTATCTATCTACCTACCTACCTACCTACCTACCTACCTACCTACCTATCTATATCTATCTACCTACCTACCTATCTATCCATCCATCGATCCATCCATCCATCCATCCCATCCATCCATTCCATCCATCCATTCCATCCATCCGTCCATCCGTTTATTTATTTATTTATTTATTTATTTATGTATTTATTTATTTATTTGTCTATTTATTTATCCATGTATTTATTTATCCATTTATTTATTCATTTATTTATTTATTTTGATTATTGCTTGTATGTAGTGTATAAATTTGGAAAATACATGCGTGGACCAGTTTTGAATAAAAGCAAGAATGCCTCGAATTTGCAAAAAAAAAAAAAAAAAAAAAAAAAAAAAACTGCTTAAATTTTTTATAGCGTTTGCAACCTCGTCATTTATAAAAAATAGGTTTCTCGTCTATGACAGACATCAAAACAAAAGCGAGCAAATCTCCTTGAAAATTATAAGCTTGAGTTTAAAATGCTGACTTGTAACTTCCTGAAACGTAATGATGTAGGCCTAATACTTTTCGATTGCAGCGATATTTTACTACTTAATTAACTTATTCCCAGAACATGAACTTTACCAGCAATCGAAAAGTATTGGGAATAAATTTGAATAAGGAACAAAAAAAAGTCTCTTCCGAGGCAGGATTCGAACCACAAAAGTCTTAGTTACCAGTCTATCGTGCTCTGGAGTGAACAAGGCTCTTAAATCAGCAACAAGGGTCGGTCCGGTTTTTTTTGCCACTACTGTATATTAAAAACAATATATATACAGGGTGTTTCAAAAATACGGGGCGTATTTTCAGGTATGTATTTCCCACATGTAGACAATCAAAATAGTTCATTACAACATGTGTCCGGAAATGCTTCATTTCCGAGTTATGGCCTTCACAACATTGAAATTCACCGGAACGTTTTTCTTTCCGCAGGTCGTTGCCGTCAAAGGAGACATTAAGAGGACACTCTGACAGTTCATTTCGAGGCGAAGGTTACATTCAGTGCTGTATAGGCGTTAGACTGTGCGACATGTATTCAAATCAAGAGCTGGCAGAGATATACTTCATGTACGGTAAGGCGGATGGCAATGCTGCGCTGGCTTGTCGTTTGTACCAGGAGAGGTACCCACAGCGACAATGTCCAGATCGGAAGACATTTGTACGTCTCCATTCCCGTCTGTGCGAGTATGGAAAATTTAACTCTCCTGATCGATGGATAGGTAGAAGTGGCCCAATTGCTTGGCCTCCACGCTCACCTGATCTGAACCCTCTCGATTTCTACTTGTGGGGCCATTTAAAATCATTGGTTTATTCGTCTCCGGTGTCTGATTTGGAATCCCTTTGGAATCGAATTGTGGTATGTTCTCAAGACATACGCAATACTCCTGGAGTTTGGGATCGTGTTCGCAGGTCAATGAGACATCGATGTGAGGTCTGTATTCAAGCAGGAGGTGGACATTTTGAACATCTTCTGTAATGACAACGGCCTGCGGAAAGAAAAACGTTCCGGTGAATTTCAATGTTGTGAAGGCTATAACTCGGAAATGAAGCATTTTCGTACACATGTTGTAATGAACTATTTTGATTGTCTACATGTGGGAAATACATACCTGAAATTATGCCCCGTATTTTTGAAACACTCTGTATATATATATTTTTTTTAATTTGAAACTTATTTTTGCACCAAAACCTTAGTAATCATGAAATTAGCCGAATTTACCCCTCAAAACAGTTGATACATAACGGGCAATAACAGACACGAAAATTGCAATAACAGAACGATAGTCTTATAATAGTCTGTATGATAAACCATTCATTACAACTTCCTAGGTCAGATCTGAAGAGAATCATTTCAACGGGCTATAAATGTTAGTGTGCATAAACATTTTGCAAGCGCTGTAGATTTTAATGGTCCCAGCGGTTCGCAACTCAATTAGGGTATGAATATTTCATGTGGGCGTGCATTTTGCAAATGAAATGTATAAAACACGTTGTTAGCGGTATAACATAGGACCGCTTTATTTCTCCTTTTGGTCTGCGAATTTCGTTTGAAATATGGCACCCAGCCGCCCGCAGACTGGCATGTAGCTAGCTGAATTAGCATTCAAATTAGGGTGCATGGCACATCGACCCCGCAACAGGGGTGAAAGGGAGAAAGGGCATGGTTTCCGCCCTAGTTACCTGTCCAAGCATCAGACCAATAACACAGTCACCCCTTCACGGGGGGGTTATGTTACCCCAATCCCCAGCCCTGGTCGATCGTCCCAGTCCTTGACATCAGCGATAAAAATTTAGATGCATGTTGCAGGAGTGTCTAAAACATCCGCAATAAAAACAAGCCAACAGAACTGACTCCACTATTACAGCGATAAGACATAAAGAAAGAGTTTCCATTGACACCCGACAGGTTTTTTTAGTAAAAATGTGGCTGAGAAACACACATTCATATAAAACACACATCCAGAAGCACAAATACACAACATATACACGCATAAAAACATACATACAATAAAACCCCGGTAAGACACTGTTCATCTGTAATACGTGTCGTTGAATATTTGCGTGCCTGTGGTTACAACATTCAAATCTGAAGAAATACTTTCATACTCCATCGGCAAGTCTATCGTGCTATCAAAAAGGAGTGCGTTATATGGCAGTAAAAATTTTTAATAGCCTCTCTATCGATATAAAAAATGAAACACAAAACATAAAATTATTTAGGGCCAAATTAAAGAAGTACCTAATTTCTCACGCCTTCTATTCTGTAGGTGAATTCATGACATTCAATAACACTTCATGAAATTGATACTAAAACTATGTGTTGTACTAGTAGACTATATTGTAAATCTCGTGTGTATATATTTCATCTAGACTGTGACTATAAATTAAGATTTTATAATAGTATTAAGTTTTTTGACTTGTCCCATATCCTAGCTGTAAGCATGTATGAATACCATGGAATGTTAATAAATACAATACAATACAATACAATACAATACAAAGAAATCCGTCCAAGACTCGGTTTCTGCAATGAAATAGGTCTAAAGTTTTTCAGGAGATATGTAAACCATTCAAAACCATTCCTCCTAAATTACTGCATTATCAACAGTAATCTGACTACAGGTTTTGATTTATCTAGAGAAAATCAAAACTAGAGTGGGATTTAATTGACTATTACACGATTAGAAGAAAGTATTTAAAGATTAGAAGTAACGAAGTACTCCAATACAATTAAATATTAATTGACTTACGAAAATACAACTGTCTTCAAATGTATTATTGTACCATCTCAACATTACAAATATTACGCTAGATGCATGCTAGATGGCAGCAGTGAACAATGCCTTCTCGTCGAGAAGTTCTCGATCTACAGTATACACGATGGCAATGTTACTAGTCAAGAAGGCTTTCTTGATTCAGTTTCATTTTTATTATTAAAACAGTTGCATTCCACTTCAATTATCCGAATCCCAATAATCAACGTCACTTGACAGATGATTTTCAATAAATCTTAATATTAAACAATCTCTGATACGTGACTATCCATAATATCATATAGCAGAAGCTACACCATAACTTAACTAATATACACAAGTGTTAGAAAAGTTTTAATTAACGACGATGACAAAAAAATAAACATGAATAATTTTAAAAGGAATAATTATTGAATGTACAATTTTCAAATTTGAATGTGGTTGTTGGTTCAATTGATGTTATATTGGACGTGTGCGTAATAGAAGTGGAACTCGTTGATTTAGGCCTACATGGTGTATTCAACTTATTCAGGATTTCCGAATGGTGCTCTTCATTTATTTGTAAATCGGATTTCAGAAGATGCATAGATATGATCAGTAATTTTTATTAATTCTTGTTCTTGAATGCCAATGCGAGTCATATTTGAAACTACTGTGCATTAGAGTTGGGTCGATTCGTGAACGAATCGTTCATTCGAACGACTAATAATAAAGAATCGTAAGAATCGATTCGTGGTATCAACGAATCGTCGTTCAAAAGAATCGTAACGAATCGTCGTTCAAAAGAATAGTAACGAATTGATATGGTATCGTAACCCACGATTCTATTTACTTGTTTGATGTAACCTGTCAGCGGACATTTCCGAACCGTGCCGAATACTCCCGAGCGAGAGTGAAATCAAAATACTGCATTTGTTAAGTATGGAAAATAATGAACACAAACCTGAAATTTGCATAGTTAAATAGAGATGTACGGTAATGCAAAATAATGTACTTCGTAATAAGGTTCAGTTGATAAATTATAATTTAGAAACATTATCTTGGGTACTTTTGTAGACTAATAGAGGTCATGCCGAATGGTTCCAGCCAATGAGAAAGAGACAATCCAGTGTCTCGCCTCTTATGCCATCTATGCGAGAGATTTAGAACGTTTTCGTTCTACGCGTGGTTTGCAAAGGAAAGTGTCCTCTAAGTCGTTCGTTGACGAATCGTTGGAATCGCAGAGTAGGAAGAATCGTGAACTTGTTGACGATTCAAAAGAATAGCTGGAATTGCAGACTGAGAAGAATCGTGAACGAATCGTTAGAATCGATTCGTAATGTATGATTGAATCGTTGGAATCGACTTCTGAAAAAGAATCGTGTTGCCCAACTCTACTGTGCATAGACTGGAGTGGTTTGTAATTATATATATATATATATATATATATATATATATATATATATGTTTTTTTTTTTTTTTTTTTTTTTTTGACGTCCAGACCAGCGCTGTTTCAAATGTTGGCAAACAAAGAAACAAATGCTAGGGACGCGATAAAATTAAACAAATGCTAGGGACGCGATAAAATTAAACATATGCTAGGGACGCGATAAAATTATGCGATAAGCAGCCATGATTGGTTGAAATACGTCCTTTTGTACCGTTTTATTGGTCAAAAGTAGTATGACGTAGTAAAAGTATAATAGTCAACTAAAAAAATTTTAAAAATTAATATATGTGAATATTCTTTGATCTAATTTTCTCTTGGGTAAATTTATTTGGGTGCATTCTCCTATGAGTCAATCGTCCATGAGTCAATTTTCATTTGGGTGAATAATCTTTGCATGAATTAGCACCGAACCCGTTTTGATAGCATGATAGATTTTTCGATGGAGTATGAAAGTCATTTTTGACGAGTATTTATAGTATGAACTGCTGAATTAGTTACAAGTTTTCACGATTACATACGAGGAAGCGTATTAATGAAAAAATATTCTGACAAGCCATGAACATTACTTTTAGTTTTTTTAATGGTCCTACGATTCCCTAGATTTTCCACCTACTATTGGCTCTAATTACTATTTTTGTAGTAGGAATATACTGTTGCTATCTGTAGAATTTCCTCAGAATATTATTCCAAAACAATATTATTAAGAACGACAGGTAAACTTTGGTGAGCCCTGTTTCTGGAACAATTTAATTAACGGAAATATTTTCATATACATGCAGCTCTGTCATAATGTCAAACGAGTGAGAGTTGGCTGGCTACTTAGAATCATAAATTATGCATTAAGGTCTTCTTCATACAAATTTTAATAATGCTCCCACAAGAGACAAAGAGGATATGAGTTCATCTGCATTAGCAGAGATGTAGCAGAAATTAGCACAGTGTCATTCGAATCACACAGGTGTCACATTCTGTGGCTCTGGTTTGCTGAACAGAATGGACATTTTAATTCGTATTGCACGAGAGAAAACTGCCACATTAATATTCATAGTTCCAGGAACAGTGCCGACCTCTTGCTACTTCCAACTTCCATCTTTCATCATGCCATTTGATAGTGAAAATTTTCATTGCTGCTAAGTCTAAAGAATAGTACATGTAAGCTTCAAAATAAACAATAACCTTTTTGCTATGTATTGTATATATTTGCATAGTTTTACTGATGAACTGTATATGCCTTAAATTGAATAGTAGTCTTTATAGGTTAACTAATAAATTGTGTAACTTGTAAATTGAATAGTAGTCTGTATTGCTCAACTGATTAAATGTATATGCTGTAAAATGAATAGTAGTCTGTATAGGTCAATTGATGAATTGTATATGCTGTAAATTGAATAGTAGTCTGTATAGCTTAGCTAATAAATTGTGTAACCTGTAAATTGAATAGTAGTCTGTATTGCTCAACTGATTAAATGTATATGCTGTAAAATGAATAGTAGTCTGTATAGGTTAATTGATGAATTGTATATGCTGTAAATTGAATAGTAGTCTGTATAGCTTAGCTAATAAATTGTGTAACCTGTAAATTGAATAGTAGTCTGTATTGCTCAACTGATTAAATGTATATGCTGTAAAATGAATAGTAGTCTGTATAGGTTAATTGATGAATTGTATATGCTGTAAATTGAATAGTAGTCTGTATAGCTTAGCTAATAAATTGTGTAAGCTGTAAATTGAATAGTAGTCTGTATAGGTTAACTAATACATTGTGTAACCTGTAAATTGAATAGTAGTCTGTATTGCTCAACTGATTAAATGTATATGCTGTAAAATGAATAGTAGTCTGTATAGGTCAATTTATGAATTGTATATGCTGTAAATTGAATAGTAGTCTGTATAGCTTAGCTAATAAATTGTGTAAGCTGTAAATTGAATAGTAGTCTGTATAGGTTAACTAATAAATTGTATAACCTGTAAATTGAATAGTAGTCTGTATTGCTCAACTGATTAAATGTATATGCTGTAAAATGAATAGTAGTCTGTATAGGTCAATTGATGAGTTGTATATGCTGTAAATTGAATAGTAGTCTGTATAGCTTAGCTAATAAATTGTGTAACCTGTAAATTGAATAGTAGTCTGTATTGCACAACTGATTAAATATATTTGCTGTAAAATGAATAGTAGTCTGTGTAGGTCAATTGATGAATTATATATGCTCTAAATTGAATAGTAGTCTGTATAGCTTAGCGAATAAATTGTGTAAGCTGTAAATTGAATAGTAGTCTGTATAGGTTAACTAATAAATTGTATAACCTGTAAATTGAATAGTAGTCTGTATTGCTCAACTGATTAAATGTATATGCTGTAAAATGAATAGTAGTCTGTATAGGTCAATTGATGAGTTGTATATGCTGTAAATTGAATAGTAGTCTGTATAGCTTAGCTAATAAATTGTGTAACCTGTAAATTGAATAGTAGTCTGTATTGCACAACTGATTAAATAGTCTGTGTAGGTCAATTGATGAACTGTATATGCTCTAAATTGAATAGTAGTCTGTATAGCTTAGCTAATAAATTGTGTAAACTGTAAATTGAATAGTAGTCTGTATAGGTTAACTAATAAATTGTGTAACCTGTAAATTGAATAGTAGTCTGTATAGGTTAACTAATAAATTGTGTAACCTGTAAATTGAATAGTAGTCTGTATAGGTCAATTGATGAATTGTATATGCTGTAAATTGAATAGTAGTCTGTATAGCTTAGCTAATAAATTGTGTAAGCTGTAAATTGAATAGTAGTCTGTATAGCTCAATTGATGAATTGTATATGCTGTAAAATGAATGGTAGTCTGTATAGCTTAGTGCCATATTCATAAACGTGACTTTGGATGAAGACTTCCCAAAGTCGACTTTCGTAGTAAAGTTTAACTTTGTTAAAAGTCCTATTCATAGGCAATACTTCTGAGACTTTAACTTTGACTTTGGTAAGTCGAGATTTGACGATCTTGTTCTAATGTTGGCAATCACAATCACTGCCTTCTAAACGAAATTAATATATAGTTGAAATAAGAGTAGGCATTGCCATAATCAAAGCCATATTTTGAGCCACAAACCAATGAAACAATTTAACATTGGTATATGTTAAGCGATTGTTAACCGATCTTTCAACTTTATACAAGAATAATATTATTCGAGGGCTTAGTGTGAAACTAACCTAAGTACAAAAATCGACATTTTTAGGTCTTTACACTAATCGATAATAATTCTACTTGGTCACAAAAATCGTAACTCAGTTCCGAACAGTCTTGTATATAACACAATTCGCAACTACAAAACATGATGGTAGAGTTCATCTGAAATAGTATTGCCTGTTAAGAATGTTCTTGTGAATAAAACATCGATTGTAGTTACATTAGTTCTATATGAAGCCCTCAAATTGTTTCATTATAAAATAATTTTGTTCTGAATATTTGGAAGATAAGAAGATGCAACCAATGACAGACTATAAAAGAGACATATTATCCTGCTGACAGTTGGCAGAGTTATTCCCTGCATGTCTGTAGAAACTACTTAAAAATTATTTCAAATCAATATGCAGAAAACATTATTATGACGACCCAATGATTATAAATTAACTGCATACCCAACTGTAGCCTATAACCTATGCTCGATAGAATTAAAAATTAAGAAGCAATATTAAGCTATCAATCCTTACCTATAGCATAAGATCGCGATGAAATAAGTTGTATTATTAGTAGAATAGATAATCTCAAAGAATCTATAAGCACAAAGTTTCTTGGTTTAGAATTGGATAATCACTTGAACTGGAAAACGCATATAGAATGTATTACTCGTAAATTGAGCTCTGCCTGTTATGCATTAAGGTCCTTATCTACTATTGGTGATATAAACTTACTTAAAATGTCATACTTTGCATATTTTCACTCTGTAATGAAATATGGATTAATACTCTGGGGTAACTCGTCTGAAGCTAAACACGTTTTTGTTTTACAAAAGAAAGCTATAAGAATAATGGCCGGTGTGCATAAAAGGACCTCATGTAAAAATATTTTCCGAAGCTTAGAAATCTTGACTTTACCTTGTGAATACATTCTTTCCCTAATGATGCTGTATATTAAGAACCAAGATAAATTCAGTACTAATCAAGACATTCATCATTTTAATACAAGACATAAATCAGATCTTCATCTACCCTCTGTTAGTCTAAGCTGTTTTAAAAAAGGAGTTCGCTATTCATGTATAACAGTCTTCAATGCACTGCCTAATTATCTTAAAGATTTGAAGAACCACGAGAAAAGGTTCAGAAAAGAATTAACCAAATTTCTACATACTCATACCTTCTACACAATTGATGAATTGTTTATGCTTGTGAATTGAATTATTCTACTTAAATGACATGTACAATTTTATATAGCTCAACTAAAATATGTTTTTATATTGACTTAATCTGTTTACTATGTATAGTATTTTTTTTGTTTGGCATAACTGATGAATTGTATGTACTGTAAATTGAATAGTATACTGTATAGGTCAACTGATGGATTGTTTAAGCTTATAAATTGAATTAATCTACTTCATATGAATTGTATAGCTTAACGAAAATAAGTTTGTAAATTGAACTAATTTGATTGTATAGTTGTTTGTATAGTTTGGCTGATGAATTGTATATGTTCTTAAAATGATTACTAGTCTGTGTAGCTCTACTGGTGAATTGTATATAAACCTACTGTAAATTGAATGGTAATATGTATAGCTCAACTGATGAATTGTTTATGATTATAAATTGAATTAATCTACTTGATATTAATTGCACAAATTTGTATAGCTTAATGAAAGTATGCTACTTTGTATTGTATATATTTGTATAGATTTGGCCGATGAATTGTATATGCTTTAAATTGAACAGTAATCTATATAGCTCTACTGATAAATTCTTTGTGTTTGTAATTTGAAGTAGTTTGCATGATATGTATTATCAATTTCTGTATATCACAACTGGTTGAATTGTTTATGCCTTAAATTTAATTAACTTGTTTTGTATTATACATATAGCTCAACTTATGAATGATCGTTTGCGTTTGTAAATTTAATAATCTGATTGGCTATGTATTGTATACTTTTAGTAGAGCCATCGACGTAGCTCAGTCGGCAGACTCGCTGGGCTGCTGATCCGGAGCTGCGTTCGGACTTGGGTTGGATCCCCCTTTGGTCTTTGGTTTCTTCCGAGGTTTTCCCCAGCCGTGGGACTGAAGCCGGATGGTCTATGGCGAGTCCTTGGCATCAACCCATTTGATTTGATTACCCCCCCCCCTTTGATTTGATTACCTGGTTGGGTTTTTCCGAGGTTTCCCCCACCAAAAGGCAAATGCCGGGTAATATTTTGGCGAATCCTCGGACCTCATCTCATCTCACTACATTTCGCCAAAATGTAAAAAAAAAAAAAAAAAAAAAAAAAAAAAAAAAAAAAAAAAAAAAAAAAAAAAAAAAAATGTAAAAAAATTGCACAAAATTGTAAAAATTGTAGAAAATTACTAAATTGTAAAACTATAAAAATTTGTAAAAATTGTAATTGTAATATTGTAAAATGTTGACTTGTTCCACATCTTAAAGCTTCATTGCTCATGTAAGATCTATGGAATAAAATGAATGAATGAATGTTGAAACATGCCGAGGATATCTAATACTGTCTGTTTATCATATCTGTAGCTTGATTTGAATTTATAATCTATATTAATACGCTAAGCAACATTAGCAGCTCTAATAAATAGGCCTAATATACTGCATGTTATCAATATTCTCGGCAAAATTCAACAATTTTCCAAATATCAGCCATTTTTCTTATGTCCTCGAACGAAAGTCAAAGTCAAAGTCTAGATTTTCGGCGACTTCGAAGTAAAGTCACGATTGAAGTTTACTTTCGTCAAAGTGTCGACTGTGAATAGGAAAATGGTGACTTTGTACTTTCCAAAGTCAACATTGGTCCAAAGTCTCGTCTATGAATACGACTCTTAGCTAATAAATTGTGTAAGTTGTAAATTGAATAGTAGTCCGAATAGTTCATTCTTTAATATTCTTTTACCCTTAAAACACAAGAATAATAGTAATATGCGTTACAAGAGCGGTATGTTGATGTTTTCATATTCGAGGAAAAGATTGAAAAAGCGAAACGTAGTTGAGCTTTTTTAATTTCCGAGAACATGAAAACAAACATACCGCTCGTGTATCGTACATTATTTTGTGCGAAGATTGTTTATTACATACCTGAAAGAGGAATTTCTAATTAGTTGCAATGAAATCTCCATCTTGGTTTCTGTTCAAAGACGGCAACTTTTAAAAACTAAAATATCTATCTTCAACATTGTTGCTATAAAATGTTTTCTGTGTTTACTATATTCCGGCAGGCCGTGATATACGTCTGTCTTTTTTTCCCCCCAGTCTATAAATGCGAACTTAAAACAAACGGTAAGGTATATAATGATTTATTTTTCATTTTAATATTTTAACAATATTATTTATATAACATATTGCAGTAATAGCATCGGCATCTGGAATCTTGTTGATTTTTTCACGGCTTCCTTAATGTTACTTGCATTACAAATGCAGTAACTTTTGTGGTGTTGTAGAGTTTACTTAATTTTTGCAAATATTTAAAAACAATAATTAACAGTGCAATTTAGGTGAAATTGCAGTGGTAAGTTTCCAATTTATAATTATTACTATGTTAAACGTCTCTAAAAATAATATGTTAAAAGCCTAAAGCAGTAAAATGAATATGGCGCTTAAGCGGTAAGAAGAGGGAAATTGTTATGTATGTTACGTTAGGAATACTGAATGTGGTATTTCAGACTTAGCGCGTATTGGTTTTGTGCGGAAAGCAAGCAAATACGCACGATCTCGCACAATGGTATTTTACAAACAACTTCAAATTAGTGTAATTCTGAAAATACTGAGATTAGGACAAATATTTATATGACATTTTTTGCTCAGAATGTCTTCGGAAATAAGCTCCGTAAAACCTCGTGAATCACCCTGTATATGGTCTATTACTTTCACTCTGTATATTACTACCATTTGTTTCTCCACCTTAATATTTACGCCATGCAGCACCTGGATGTAATCTCCGTTATATTACTTGAATTATTGTTATTTCTGAAATTGTATACTCGTGGTATAGACAACGGCAGAATCTCGCAAAAACCATTCTCAAATGCCACGTTTGTCCTGTACAAACTCGACGTAAATTCATTAGAATTTGAGCTCGCCGACGGAAACCTTTGCACAACAAACCGGATAAATTGCGTCTCTGCAGCGAAGTTACTATCAATTGCTGCGCGTTGACATATCAACTGAATTAGTTGTGAGTAAGCCTATCGAGACTGTCGAGTGTTATTTGTTCGTGTTGAGGAATCGGTACGTGTGAGAGATCTGTTTGCATTAGCTGTGAGGTGGAGCTGTGAAATATTGACCTTAGCGACCAAGTCCACAGTCTCCGACTAGTAATATTGAGAAACTGGCCACCCTTGTTACGTCCCCAGTACAATCATTCACCAGGTCTGTTTATGGAGTAAACACGGGCGTTATGGTATCTCCATCAGTCTGTGAACTGTTCGCACCAAACACATATAGAAGTCGTGACGGAATAATACAAACAGACGCTATTTACTTTCTGTAGGCATAAGTAAAAAGGTGAGAAAAGAGAAAAATAGGTCAAAATTAAAAGAAAATCAATTACAAGAAAAAACATAAGAGGAAAATAAGAATTAAAGTAAAGTTCAAGGAAGACTTTAAGGGGAAAACAAAAATTAAAACAAAGTCCAAAGAAGGTTGAAAGAGGAAAACAAAAATTAAATATAGTTCAAAGAAGGTTGTAAGAGGAAAAAAAATTATATATAGTTCAAAGAAGGTTATAAGACGAAAACAAAAATTAAATTGAAGTTCCACGAAGATTATAAGAGGAAAACAAAAATTAAAATAGAGTTCAAGGAAGATTATAAGACAAAAACAAAAATTAAAATAAAGTTCAAGGAAGATTATAAGAGGAAAACAAAAATGAAAATAAAGTTCCAGGAACATTATAAGAGGAAACCAAAAACTAAAATAAAGTTCCAGGAAGATTATAAGAGGAAAACAAAAATTTAAAAAACGTTTAAGGGTGACTATAAGAGGAAAACAAAAACTAAAATAAAGTTCAAAGAAGATTATAAGAGGAAAACAAAAACTAAAATAAAGTTCAAGGAAGATTATAACAGGAAAACAAAAATTAAAATAAAGTTCCTGGAAGATTATAAGAGGAAAACAAAAATTTAAAAAAAGTTTAAGGGTGACTATAAGAGGAAAACAAAAACTAAAATAAAGTTCAAGGAAGATTATAAGAGGAAAATAAAAATTTAAAAAAAGTTTAAGGGTAACTATAAGAGGAAAACAAAAACTAAAATAAAGTTCAAGGAAGATTATAAGAGGAAAACAAAAATTAAAATAAAGTTCTTGGAAGATTATAAGAGGAAAACAAAAATTAAAATAAAGTTCAAGGAAGATTATAAGAGGAAACCAAAAATTAAAATAAAGTTCAAGGAAGATTATAAGAGGAAAACAAAACCTAAATTAAAGTTCAAGGAAGATTTTAAGAGGAAAAAAAATTAAATATAGTTCAAAGAAGGTTATAAGAGGGAAACAAAAATTAAATGTAGTTCAAAGAAGGTTATAAGAGGATAACAAAAATTAAATATAGTTCGAAGTAAGTTATAAGAGGAAAACAAAAATTAAATTGATGTTCAAGGGAGATTATAAGAGGAAAACAAGAATTAAAATAAAGTTCCAGGAACATTATAAGAGGAAACCAAAAAGTAAAATAAAGTTCAAGGAAGATTATAAGAGGAAAACAAAAATTAAAATAAAGTTCAAGGAACATTATAAGAGGAAACCAAAAATTAAAATAAAGTTCAAGGAAGATTATAACAGGAAACCAAAAATTAAAATAAAGTTCAGGGAAGATTATAAGAGGAAACGAAAAATTACAATAAAGTTCCAGGAAGATTATAAGAGGAAGACAAAAATTAAATTGAAGTTCAAGGAATATTATAAAAGGAAAATATATAAAAGTAAAGTAACACATTAAAATTCATTTCCGGAACGAAAAGTTACATTTGTTCGGATCAAATTTCTGCACCTTTAAAGGACAAAACAATAGTTATTTATGCAACTAGTGGATAATCTTGATGATTATGGCATGAGTGAATGTTTGTCGCACTCACTATCGTTCGTAAAAAAGGAAAGGAAATGAACTTCCGAAGAACAGAAAATTAAAAGGGGAGGAAAGATGTGAGTTAAAAAATAGATAAATGAAAAATTTTGTCGACAGTTAAAGGCAAATAATGAGAGATACAGTATATGGAAAATAAATAAGCAAAAAAAAAATATTAAGGTAGATGGAATCAAGGAGGAGCAGAGGAAGCAAGGAAGACAGAAGCACTTGGATTGTGATTGGATGACGTAATCCGCACTAACCCATCACCAACATGTTGACACAGCACTTTGCGTGTTGACACAGCCTGATGGAACAGTTCCGCGTTAGCGGGCGGCGGGGATTACCGATCAGGGCCGAAGTGGCAATCACACCCTCCTCGCAGAAAACTCACACTCAGACCTTCAACTAGTACAAATTTAATAAGCTTAGCTTGGACAGAACTATTAAAATACATTATTAACATATTGTTCCTATCGCCTGCGATGACCGCCGCGCTGACCACATTACCTCAACCCTCAAAACTCTGAGAACTGCCTTCCGCTTAACGAATATAGAAATGTTCATTAATTTGTTCTCCTGATAGAGTCCTTCACATTTCTACCTATTTATCTTGTTTCCCACTTCAGTTACCCATTATTTTCGCTTGATGAACACTGCAAGCCCACTTTCATATGTCAAAGGATCATTCATTAACAATTTTATTTATTTCTTTATATATTTATTTGTTTACTTATTTATTTCTTTATTTATTCATTCATTTATGTTATGCCTATATATTTATGTATTCACTTATTTATTTATTCATTCATTTATGTTTTGCCCATATATTTATGCATTCACTTATTTATTTATTTATTCATTTATGTTTTGCCTATATATTTATGTATTCACTTATTTATTTATTTATTAATTTATGTTTTGCCTATATATTTATGTATTCACTTATTTATTTATTTATTTATTTTATGCATTCATTCATGCACTCATTTATTCATGTATTCATACACTCAGTCAGTCATACATTCACTCATTGATTGACTTATTTACTTACTTATTTGCTTCCTTATTAATTAATTAACTTATTTGAATAATTTCGAGGGAAAAATTGTTCCGGAGCCGGGTATCGAACCCGGGACCTTTGGTTTAACGTACCAACGCTCTACCACTGAGCTACCCGGGAACTCTAACCGACACCGATCCAATTTTTCCCTCTGTATCCACAGACCTCAAAGTGGGCTGACAACCGTCAAGCAACCAACTTCGAGTGCACACTGACTCCGTGTGACTTAAATTGTGGTTTTCTGTTAACGAACAGTGACGTGTTCGATACCCGGCTCCGGAACAATTTTTCCCTCGAAATTATTCAAATCAACTTTACAGGGAGTTATACCTGAAATCTTGATTTGCAATTAACTTATTTATTTACTTATTTATTAATTTACTTACCGGTATTTACTTCCTTATTTATTTGTTTATTTACTTATTTATTTGCTCATTTATTTACATATTTACTTATCTATCTATCTATCTATCTATCTATCTATCTATCTATCTATCTATCTATCTATCTATCTATCTATCTATCTATCTATCTATCTATCTATCTATCTATCTATCTATCTATCTATCTATCTATCTATCTATCTATCTATCTATCTATCCATCCATCCATCCATCCATCCATCCATCCATCCATCCATCCATCCATCCATCCATCCATCCATCCATCCATCCATCCATCCATCCATCCATCCATCCATCAGGTCGATGGCATTTAAGTGTGCTTAAATGCGACAGGCTCATGTCAGTAGATTTACTGGCATGTAAAAGAACTCCTGCGGGACAAAATTCCGGCACATCCGGCGACGCTGATATAACCTCTGCAGTTGCGAGCGTCGTTAAATGAAACATAACATTTTTATCTATCTATCTATCTATCTATCTATCTATCTATCTATCTATCTATCTATCTATCTATCTATCTATCTATCTATCTATCTATCTATCTATCTATCTATCTATCTATCTATCTATCTACCTACCTACCTACCTACCTACCTACCTACCTACCTACCTACCTACTACCTACCTACCTACCTACCTCCACACCTGTGGAGTAACAGTCAGCGCGTCTGGCTGCGAAACCAGGTGACCCGGGTTCGAATCCCGGTCGGGGCAAGTTACCTGGTTGAGGTTTTATCCGGGGTTTTCCCTCAACCCAATACGAGCAAATGCTGGGTAAGTTTCGGTGTTGGACCCCGGACTCATTTCACCGGCACTATCACTGAATATCATTCAGACGCTAAATAACATAGATCCTGATACAGCGTCGTAAAATAACCCACTAAAAATCTATCTATATGTCTGTCGTCTGTCTGTCTGTCTGTCTATCCATCTATCCATCCATCCATCCATCTACCTACCTATCTACCTACCCACCCACCCACCCACTTTCGCTATCTTCTCTTGACACCCTTTCTTCTACTTCTTAAGCCTTCATTGACCGGTGTTGCCTCAAAGCAACACTGCTATTTTTCTTATTTTTTTTTTTTTCAGTATGATTTCATAACGCTCATTTAATGAATTTAACGTTTTGTTTATTTAATGTATTAGAGTAAATTTTGAATTTGTTGCATTTTTTTACATGTAGGCCTGTGACTAAATTATGCATTTTTATACGCATTTTGTGTATTGTATAAAAATTGACTTTTTTACTTGTAACTTCACAACCCTGACAGAAATTTAATTGATAACATAAGAAATTAAACTGTTCAGAATATACTAAATACATAATGAAAACTGATGAGCCGTTTTTGTGATATTTCTTATTTTTTTATCTCCACCCCTTCATATTCTTCTCTCCGACGCAATGGAGATACGATATTCCCAGCCTTGTGCCAATTATGAAGAGAGAGGTCACTCTTCTCACCCCTGGCGCTCGTGTAACACCCTGTATCTCACTCAGCCAATCCCAATCAGTGTCCCTCTGTCTTATCTGCGTGGCAGAGTACACTGTTTCTGTACTCGCAAATAATAATTACAAGCTGTATCAGCAACATTGCCTAGTCCACGAATCGATATCACGACCAGTGGACACAAAGGAGGGAATATGCTGTGGTGCAGATGCCTTACCACAGCTTCAGTACCATACTAGGGAAAATTCCATTATAATCAATGGTGCACATGAAGCGAATGTAAAGTCACTCTATATCCGGAAAACGTCGTGCCTAACAGAGAGAGACAGCATGAATTAGTAAGCCAAAATAAAAAGACTGTAGTACACAATTTTGATTAAATGCAAATAAGAAATCAATCGTTATAGTACGGCAGGAGTTCGTTGCTTAGCAGTTAGGTATAATGAACATAGACTTTGTCGTCAATGTGAGTCAATGTCTTCTCTGCAAGAAATTTATGTATAAAATAATTACGCCACTTTGACCGTCGTTTGTTGTGTTGTTAAGTATAAAGAGTAAAGAGGAGAAAACAAAGGAAATACACAAGAATGAGAATAAACAGAAATAAAAATGAGCAATGGAAAAGCAAAAGAACTGAAAGAAATGAACAGAAGAAAGAAGACAAAAAAGGAAACAAAATGAGACAATTAATAGAAGAGAAAGATAAGAGAGGAAATAAAAAAATTAAAGAGACGAAGACAAGAGAACCAGAAAATTTAAGGAAATGAGTGAAAAGGGGCGGAAATTCAACAAAATAAGAAAATGAATGCAAGTGAAAACAAGACAGATAAAATAGAATGGAAGACATAACAAGAGAAGGATAAATTAATAAATATAAACAAGAACTCAAAGAAAGAATGAAAAGAAAGCGATAAAGACAAGAAAAAAATATATATAAAACGAAAGAAAAAATAGGAGAGAAAAAATAGGGAAGCAATTTAAAGAAAAAGGAGAGGAAATGAGACGGAAAGGAAAAAAGACAAGTTGGTGATAAGAAACAAGAAAGAAAAGAACGGAGAGAAAATGAAAAAGAGAAAATGTAAGAAAAAGAAAACAATCAATAAAAGAGAAAGACAATAAATAAATAAAGAAGAAGTAATTATGAAAGATAAACAAGAAATAAAAGTAAAGGGAAGCACAAGCAAGAAAAGAAAAAAAAGATGGATAAGGGAAAAAAGAAAGAGAGAGAAATAAATAAAGACGATAATAAATGAAGAGGATTAAATCAATAAAAAGGTAAAACGAAAAAAATAAGGCAAGACATAAATAGAAACAAGAAACTCAATTATAAGAATGAGAGGAAATTAAAGAAAAGACGAGGAGAAGTGGAAAAAAAGAAAAAGAAGAGAGGAAAAAACCTTCAAAAAATGATGAATGGAAAAGGAGAGAAAAAAATAAGAGGAGAAGAAATCAAGGAAAACAAAAGACAAGAAAGAAAATGAGATTAGGATTTTATTATGCCTTCTTTTCTTCCATTTCTCCTCTTTTTTATTCTCTGTGAGGAGGTGTTTGATTTTTGTGAGTGAAGGAAGTAGGAACACTGGAGAACCAAGAATGATACGAAGAGATAAACTTAGCTGTGTAATTTCCAGCCAGTTTCTGCACAACAAAACTGGTACAGCAACAGAGTTCAGAGACGACGTGAATCTGAGTGGGAGGTTATGTTTGCATTCGAGTACGTTTATTGGAGAGTCGACCGAACAACAATAGCAAGACAATGGTTGGGTGACCCAACAAGTGGATCAATATGTTTCTCCCACGTTAAAAAGTGTTTTAAAGTGAATGTGGCAAAGTGTACAATCGGATAGATCCAAGGCAGATTGGACACTGGGGCAGGTTTCTACACAAAATGAATTAAGTACAATGGTTGGATATTACTGGCCAGTTACTGAAATTTTAAGTACCTGTAGTTTCTTCTGAAATATGCCGTGAATTATATTACAAGGGAGAAAGGTAGGCGTAATTCTTTACCTAGTTGGTCAAGGAATGAACTAGTCCCAACGTAACAAAAAATGAAAGCTTATAATTCAAAGACGTAACCCAACATCAGAATTAATTTCAACATTATAATTCATTTCAAGGGCATGTTGGGTCCGATAAGTATAATTAGTACGATTTCAAATATGTATGGATTTATTACCGTCAGAATTAATTATGTACCATCTTATGTCATAATCTAATGATTTGAATGATTGATTATTGATAAGTAATTCTGACGGTAATAAATCCAGACATATTTGAAATTGCACTAATATAATTCATATTCAAATTCAACAATAATTTAAAATCAAGTTTCATCTGTAAATTTACAAAACGTAAAGGTGTAAAAATAGATTAAATGTATTACAAATGTGTACAAAAATATATAATGACAGTTATATAAAAACAAATAAGTTTACAGAAAGAAAAATCATACAAAATGTTGTACTAAAAAAAATTGTATCAAAAGAAAAAAAATTGTGCAAAAAGCAAAATAGTGTCGCAACAAGAAAAAATGTTGACCAGCAAGAAAAAAGTTGCACCAAACAAAAGTTATGCAACAAGAAAACATGTTGACCAGAAAGAAAAAGGTTGCACAAGAAAAGTTATGCAACAAGAAAAAATGTTGACCAAGAAAAAAGTTGCACGAAACAAAAGTTATGCAACAAGAAAACATGTTGACCAGAAAGAAAAAGGTTGCACAAGAAAAGTTATGCAACAAGAAAAAATGTTGACCAAGAAAAAAGTTGCACGAAACAAAAGTTATGCAACAAGAAAACATGTTGACCAGAAAGAAAAAGGTTGCACAAGAAAAGTTATGCAACAAGAAAAAGTGTTGACCAGGAAGAAAAAAGTTGCACAAAAAAGGTGTGCAACAAGAAAAAATGCTCACCAAGAAGAAAAAATGTACATAAAGGAAAAAATGCTGTAGGAAAAAAAGGTTGCAGAAAAAGAAAGGTACAAAAAACTGTACAAAAAGAAAAAAAATACAAAAGCATACAAGTTATAAAAAAATGTGAAAGAGAAACGTTTTAAAAAGAATAAAATTGTAAAAAGGATGAAAATGTTGTAAAAAAAATGTTGCGCAAAGAGAAATATTGTACAAAAGCGAAAGAAAATTGTACAAAATGCTGAAATTTTTTAGAAAAACGAAAAGATTCTATGAAGGGAAATAATTCATTTTTTATTATTTATTACAAACTACCTCCTAACGGAGGTAGGCTCTTAAGTAAAATGAAAGAAGAAGAAAAGAAACTGATATATATACAAAAATCTAATTGAAATATATATTAAAAGTGTAAATGATTATTTAAAATTTGATATAATTTTTTTCAAAACTATTCTGACAGTGTCATCTACGAAATATTTAGGTAAACCAAATTGTTTCATTAACGTATTAAATAATTTTGGAATAACAACACGTGCCCCGATGAAAAGACCAATCACGTCTTTGGGTTTGAGAAGAATAGTGTAGAAGAAAAAGTTATATAAAATGGAATCATTTGTATAAAAAGAAACAACGTAGGCTATACAAAGAGAAAAATAATATTCACAAACAAAAATAAAAAGATTTGTTAAATGAAAAATATGTCGAAAGAGAAAAAGGTACATAAAAAGAAAACGGTACAAATAGAAATATTTTTATTCATATATTTATTTATTTATTTAATTTGATTTATTTGATTTATTTGATTTATTTGATTTATTTGATTTATTTGATTTGATTTATTTGATTTTATCTATTTGATTTATTTATTTGATTTATTTATTTTATTTATTTGATTTATTTATTTTATTTATTTGATTTATTTATTTGATTTATTTGATTTATTTATTTTATTTATTTCATTTATTTCTTTGATTTTATTTCTTTCTTTCTTTCTTTCTTTCTTTGTTTATTTATTTATTTAGTTAGTTATTTATGTATTTATTTATTTATTTATTTAAATTATATAGGCTATAAAGAACTATTTGCGCAAGGAGAAAGTGCACAATGAGAAAACGACGCACAAGAAGAAATGGGCGTAGATATAAAATAAGGAGAAGAACCGCCTTTTCTTTTTTATCTTAACTAGAAGTAAGTCAAACCTATAAAATGGTGTCATTTCAGCGAGGATGAATTCGAAAGTAAACCCCTGCTCGTTGAATTCTGTTGGCCTCAGTCTCAACACAAACGGAATCCCTGACAACCGTCTCCTGCCAGGTAAATGAGAGTGGCATTGTGGAGGCGGACCTGATAACTTTAAGAGCGGTAATGCAACTTGGCGCCATCTTCATTGTGTTTCTGGCATTGTGATGCAAATTGTGCAGAGGATTGGAGGCGACGCCCGGCTGAGTCATAAATATTCATAGACAGGTGCTAAAGTAGCCCTTTGTAATGTTGCGAGCGATGAAAAATGCAAAATCTCTGTCTCCACCCGGCATATTAGTGCGATTCGGCACGAATGTAGAGCCCCCGAGCAGTTCCGCATCCCGCATAACTCTCATGGTGGCGTATCCTAGCAACCACATAGATTATGCCAACTGACATACGAAGACTATTTACACAATACATTGAGAGGACATATTGTGTTAATTGAACACAGATAAACTGTTTTCAGTTTCAATCAGCAATATTATAGTGGATTCCACGTAAGATTAGTTCCTAAAAAAGTAATATGGCCGTCTTTCCAATATTGCCAACTATTACCAGATATCCCCAAAACAGGTAAAATCACAATGCTATGTACCTACTGAAATAATAATAGGCCTAATAACAATAATAATGGGTCTAATAATAATAATAATAATAATAATAATAATAATAATAATAATCCTGGAAATCAATGGGAAGACAGAAGCTTGGATATTACGAGTGTAGAATTGTAGCAATGCATTAAAAAGCCTCATACATACATACATACATACATACATACATACATACATACTTACATACTTACATACACACATACTGTACATACACACATACATAGACCTACATATATAGCCTATTTATTTATTTATTTATTTATTTATTTATTTATTTATTTATTTATTTATTTATTTATTTATTTATTTATTTATTTATTTATTTGATTGCTTTACCCATAAAACTTTTTAAACAGCATAAGAATGAAGTAGAAAAGATTTGCCGATACGGCGTTGTTAGCAGAAGAGGAGTTGTTACTAAAGGATATGCTACTGGAGCTAAATGACAGCTGTGAGCAGTATGGGATGAAGATAAATGCAAATAAGACAAAGAGCATTGTCATAGGAAGAAAAATACGGAAGATAAACTTGCGAATTCGGAATGAGGCAGTAGAGCAAGTGAACAGTTTCAAATACTTGGAGTGTACTATAAACAGTAACATGAGCTGCTACCATGAAGTAAAAAAAAATGATAGGAAGTTTTTAATAGAAAAAAGAGGGTCTTCTGCGGACCTCTGGAAAAAAAAAACTAAGGAAGAGACTAGTGAAGAACTTTGTGTGGAGTGTGGCATTGTGTGAGACGGAAACATGGACATTTCGACGACGTGAAGAGAAACGACTAGAAGCATTTTAAATGTGGATATGGAGAAGAATGCAGGTTCTGAAATGGACAGACACAATAAGAAATGAAGTTGTGTTGGAAAGAGTGGGTGAAGAAATAATGATGCTGAAACTGGTCAGGAAGAGGAAAAGGAATTGGTTGGGTCACTGGCTAAGAAGAAACTGCCTACTCAAGGGTGCACTGGAAGGAATGGTGAACGGGAGAAGAGTTCGAGGCAGAAGAAGATATCAGATGATAGACGACATTAAGATGTATGGAACATATGCGGAGACTGAGAGGAAAACAGAAAATGGGAAAAATTAGAGAATGCTGGGTTTGCAGTGAAAGACCTGGCCATGGGCAGAAAAGTATGAATGAATGAATTCCTACATACAAGAGAAAGTTTATATTTAAAAAATAGTGTTTTTGCTATCTGGACAGCCCTGACACAACTCCTCTCGTCCACTTCACACTCAAGTCTTTGAGCTCTTATCGAATCATTCCGGCGTGATGTGCGATACAAGATTTGTTGCTTCCAGCCAGGTAGCACAGAGATAAGATGGAGTGAATCGCTTTGTAAGATAAACACATTTGCTTGATATCGCACGTGATGTTAGAGTGTCAGCACTCTACAACACATATAGTACATACAAGTTATAATAATATGCGTTACAAGAGCGGTATGTTTAAGTTTTCATGTTAGAAATTCCTCTTTCAGGTATGTAATAAACGATCTTCGCACAAAATAATGTACGATACACGAGCGGTATGTTTTCTTTCAATTCTCGGAAATTAAAAAAAGTTCAACTACGTTTCGCTTTTTCAAACTTTTCCTCGAACATATCTCGGATGACTCCAGGTGCTACTTGAATTCCTGCCACAAGATCTTGTTGTGTCCCCATGGGAGTCTCGTACACCAGGGTTTTCATTTACCCCCAGAAAAAGAAATCCAACGGTGTCAAGTCAGGTGAGCGAGGGGGCCAAGCTATTGGGCCTCCACGTCCAATCCATCTGTTGCCAAAGGTGTCGTTGAAGTGGCCACATACCTCATGATCGAAGTATGCTGGAACCACACCGCGGAGTCTAAAGGTTTGTTTACTTACAGTCACCCCCTCCTGTTTCGGAGGCTCTAGCGCGTAAACAAAGAGTCTCTGGACATGGGTGCAATTTCACTTCTTTCTTAGCTTTGGGATCCCTACTGCTTACGTCCTCCAGAGATGCTAGCACGTAAACAAAGCGTTTCTGGACATCGGTTTATTAACAAAATATGATCACATGATACCGATCTACCTACCACCGAGCCTTGTACTGTCTTCCTCCGACGAGTTTAGTGCTGGGACCTGAGGTATTCTTGCCATCGGTGCGAAGGGGTTGCAGGTAGATTCTTTTGTTGCTACAGCCAAGCCGAGCCGAGCGGAGTGGGAAGTATTAATCGTCCAAAAATATGCAGTCTTCAGTTTGTAGTAGTGTGTGAATATTTCATATACATATTGTTTACCTAGGCCTATGTGATTTTGTTATAAATATATTAAATATATTGTTGCAATTTTTGCTCAAACATCTTCCTGATGTTAGCTATGTTAATATTATATGAATGACTCATATTAAATATCTCACCGTTACAAGTCATTTTTAAGGAAACGTGCTGTGGAAAATGGGTCAACGAGACGAGTAGATATTTTAGCGTACAATGCTGACACTAAACAGGGCATCATTGTGGACCCCACGATACGTTTTGAAGTAGAATGTCATCAGTCAGTCGAGGTCCACCTTGAGAAGAAGTTGATCTATGAGCCTACAGTCAACTATTTGAAGCTGAAATATGCCTTAATTCACGTTGAGGTATTCGGCTTGCTCATAGGTGCTCGAGGGACTATACCAGCTTTTTTCGAAGAATTTCGACGGCAGTTTGCTCTGCCAACATCTCTGAGGGATGACATTGTGATAATTGTGTTAAAAAGATCCTGCCAAATCCTAATTAATGACATGGTGCCACATTAATAGCAATTGTAATTTTTCACGCCCTTTTCTTTGTTTCCCTTTTTTAAAACTTAATATCTATGTTTACATATGTATAATAATTTTTTTGAGGATATACTGTGTCCGTAAGGGCTACCCTCAATGGGGGGCAGTTTAATATTATTATTATTATTATTATTATTATTTATTTTTTTTTTAAATTGATTACTTTACAAATTTAATTCAATTCTACTAATCACTCAATTTTATAGTATGATTCTTCTTTTCATTGATATTATTGTAGTTTTATTATGATTTTTATGTTTATTTATTTTATTGTATTTGTATTTCTGATGGTGTGATGGCCTTAACTTCACCAGAATAAATAAATAATAGACTAAATAAGTAAATAAATAAATAAATAACTAAATAAATAAAATGTTCTACAATACTTTCCTTCTCTGAACACGTAAGTGCGAATGGTTGTATCTCTATCTCGCCAAAAATACGTTAGAAAAGTAATAGGCATACTGCTCTCGAAAATTGGGCGAATGTTTTCAGTATGGTTGTACTTCCTTCCAGACTGCCGCTGTCACTGTCCCCTCCCACTCCAGTACCGCGCTAGACTAGTCGGAACAGCATTCCTCTCAGCACTAAACTCCTCAGAGGATGACAGTAACATATATTTTTTTACACTCTGTATAAAGATCAGGACTTAGCAACTACTATCCGACTACAAAGACTACAATGGGCAGGACACATAATTAGGATGTGAGACAACAGAATATCCAAGAAAACACTATTCAGTAAAACCGAAGGTAGAAGGCCTATTGGAAGACTCAGGGGTCTCTGGATTGACGCAGTAGCAACACGATTCTTAAAACCAGACGGTGGATATCAGCCGCAAAGGATAGGATTACATGGAGGCAGATGATTAAGGAGGCTAAGGTTCGATCCCGAAGAAGAAGTTTTTTTTTCAAACGTACTGTCCGCCACTGCATAATCCGCCACTGATCACAATTCCACCCACATTCATCATAATATGATCTACAGTCAGCCTCTTATGAAATGTGGCTATGAAAAGCGTTCTATTTTGGGGAAAAATATATACATCTGCCTATGCTAACGTTTGTATGAAGGATTTAATGGGCAACATTGAACCTTTCAGACAGAGATGGAGAGAGACTTCGAATGTCGTTCCCTCTGCCAGACACGGCGAGAATTAAAGCGCACGCAGGGGCAGAATGCTTCCTGCATTACTTCTAGAAGACGGATGTGTGGCTTGGAGGCATAATGCATCTCCCTCCTGTTTCTTTTCAGGATCTTTCACAGGCGACGGAAATACAATGTGAATGGGCCCTTCAAATAAATAACACACACAAGTAATTTACGCCTATTTCTTAGATTATACAGTCCGCAATGCTTTGTACACAGAGGTCGTAATTTAACCCCCAAGTCATGGCTTACATTGTTCCCGCTTCTTTATTCAGCTACCCTCCTTTCTTTTCTCTACTTATAGTGAGGATCATGTAAGAGCAGTTCCTAAAAGGCTAATTTGGCCGTCTCTTCAGTGTTGCCAACTAATACCAGATATCACCAAAGAGGATAAAATCACAATGCTACGTACTGAAATAATAATAATAGTAATGATAATAATAATAATAATAGTAATGATAATAATAATAATAATAATAGTAATGATAATAATAATAATAATAATAATAATAATAATAGTAATGATGATGATAATAATAATAGTAATGATAATAATAATAGTAATGATAATAATAATAATAGTAATGATAATAATAATAATAGTAATGATAATAATAGTAATTTATTTATTTATTTATTTATTTATTATTAATATTTGTGTGCTGAACAACAGCCAGAGGCCAATTATAGTTCAGCACAATACACAAACAGAAGATACAAAGGTGCAAAACAAAAATAAATAATATCTTAAATAACAAAACCATACATGAATAAAATTGAGTACAAACAGTAAAAACTAATAATCAAAACGAAACTAAACCTTAAAAGGATCTAAATTGTGCGCATGCAAATTGGCATATTTTATGCATCTACAGACTGGAGAAAGTGATTTTGAATTTCGGTTATAAAAAATGTTTTGAAATCTTAAACCTTTTGCAGGAATACGAAGGCTGATATTGTTTATGATAGACTCACAATCAATATCACCCTTGATAACTTTGCAAAAAAATTGATAATCTAGATTTAGACGTCTAGCATAAAGGCTACAACAGTTAAAATATTTACAGGTAATATCATAGTTAAAGTCAGTGGAATTGGGTATATATCGAAAAACACATAAGGAAATAAATTTTCTTTGAATATTTTCCAATTTAACCGAATCGGTTGAAGTAATGGAATTCCAGGCTACAGATGCATATATTAATAATAATAATAATAATAATAATAATAATAATAATAATAGTAATGATAATAATAATAGTAATGATAATAATAATAGTAATGATAATAATAATGATAATAATAGTAATGATAATAATAATAATAATAATAGTAATAATAATAATAATAATAGTATTGATAATAATAATGATAATAATAGTAATGATAATAATAATAGTAATGATAATAATAATAATAATAATAGTAGTAATGTTAATAATAATAGTAATGATGCTTGTTGGAGATGAACTGCTGTTACTTTTTCGGATCCTTTCCGTACGTAAGAAACACGGTGGCTGTGGACCTCGAAATGAGACTCATCGGAAAAAAGTACATTCGTAGCCAAACCGATGTGACATTCTGCAGCAATTTGCCTCTGTGTCATAGATGAATGCTCTGCTAATGTTATAATTTTAGACCGTTTTCGTGGAGTTGTATCTATTTGTAAAGAAGACAGAATGTGCACAGGATTGCAGTATTAAGTCTTCAACGCAACTGAAATGCTTATAAGTACAAAACGACAGGCAAAATGTCACATATTATAAACAAAATAATAACGACAGACCTTCAACAATGGAATTACACGTACTACAGATGTCAATTAAAGCGGTATGAGCAGCTGTGAGGCCAATAATGACAGAAGATGTAAAAATATGTCGTGTTCAGATTAATTTGCACGCTACTGTATATGGAACCAAACTGTTAATATGTACAGAAAATATAGCCATTTCAAACCTGGGAACTTATCTTAGAATAACATTATGCATACAGGATGAAACGTAAGAATTAATTTTAGGGAGTAATTATTTCAGATATTTCAAACAAAAAAGTTTAATACAATTTTGATCATTCTTGCTTCATTTTCGAGATAAACATTGTTTTATATTAAACATTTCATAGCGTGTTTTGGAAAAGACATTGATTTCATTCCCAATATGCTCAGTCAATTTTTAAGAGGGCAGTGTATTATGATAATTAATGATTGAAAGAATTTTAGTTTTGTTCTTTAGCCTAAATGTGCTTAAATTTGATCCAAACAAATATACTTTTCGTTCTGCAAATTAATTTTTCAATGTTACATGTAAATGTTCTCTTCTTGCATTTCTTCTCTAAATTATTTTTAATCCCAAGTTAAGATATACTCAATATTTTTACTTATTTGCCCGTTTGTCTGTCTGCCTGTTTGTTTGTTTCTCTTTTTTATTTCTTTGTTGATTACTTCTTTGCTCTTTATCTGATTGTTTACTTGTTTAATTAATTGTGTATTTACTTATTATTCACTTAGTTACTTGTTTTAATTATATACTAAATTATTTAATTATTTGTTTGTTTGTTTATTTATTTATTTCAATGCAAGTTACAATGAACAATAATTGTCATAAACTTTGAAGTACACCTCGTGTTTCCCAATATCTTGCTGTAGATTTGGTGATTGTCTGGTCATATATAATTTTGCAATTTTATAAATTACTGCGTGGGTGGAACAATATTTATTTATGATACAAATTCGTAACGGTTCTCTCTTTGGCACGAGTGTAAAGTTTCATGAGTGTTTGTATTTCTTTTTGTATTTATATGTGCTATCTGGTAGATGGAAGAGAAGACCTAATATCCTTAATCCTGTCTGATTAATTAAATAAATAAATAAATAAATAAATAATAAAGTTTGTGAAATGAGGCGAAGGCAAGTTTCATTAACACACGATGACCAAAAAGATAACTTTACCAATGTGTACCATACAGTTTTTTTCTACGATGGCACAAATTCGCATTAAATAAATATTTCAAGTTGGAGAGGTTACAAGATCACGATTTCACGGCCAACTAAACTCAGAACCATTAAGAAATAACTATCCATGGAATTGTCGACCTGGTTGGCCAGTTGGTATAGCGCTAACCTTCTATCCCCAAGGTTACGGGTTCGATCCCGTTCGATCCCGTGGCATTTAAGTGTGTTTAAACGCGACAGGCTCATGTCAGTAGATTTTTTTAGTTGGTTATTTAACGACGCTGTATCAACTACGAGGTTATTTAGCGTCGATGAGATTGGTGATAGCGAGATGGTATTTGGCGAGATGGGACCGAGGATTCGCCATAGATTACCTGGCATTCACCTTACGGTTGGGGAAAACCTCGGAAAAACCCAACCAGGTAATCAGCCCAAGCGGGGATCGAACCCGCGCCCGAGCGCAACTTCAGACCGGCAGGCAAGCGCCTTAACCGACTGAGCCACGCCGGTGGCGTCAGTAGATTTAATGGCATGTAAAAGAACTCCTGCGGGACAAAATTCCGGCACATCCGGCGACGCTGATATAACCTCTGCAGTTGCGAGCGTCGTTAAATAAAACATAACATTAAACATCAATGGAATTATAGTCTGTTTTATTCACGATCACGATTTCATGGCCGTCTAAACCAACCACATAATCAACAAAGCGGTTAGGAAAAGTTTAATGCTAAAATCTTGTTGCAATGAGTATTACGTACAAAACTTCAGAATAATATGGGCCAAAATGTAAATATAAATGTTAAATTTGTTACTTATTTGTGTTACGTGTAATATTTATGTCATGAAAGGTCGAGGTAATGCATTAATTACTTACTGAATGAGATTTGTAGATTGAATATTGCATATATTTTTGCAGTGCGTAAAGTGATTACTTACTTTTTTTACGCATTAGTATTTTAAAGGCTCACTTTACGCACTGATAACAGTGGGTAAAATGGAACTTTACGCACTATCGTACAAAAAAATTAATAATATATCTGAAAAGTTACCTCTACTTTTTTTCACTTTCCTTAAACGTCACAGAAGAAGAGAAACTAGAATGAAAAATGCAAACTGTAAAGTGAAAAACTGAAACGTTTAATGGTAGAATAGAACACAGATTTCTCGAATATCAGGGGGCATAAATGTTTGACGTTAGAATAGAAACGTAATGAATAAACCTCTCTCCCAATAGCCTTGAGTGGATTTGCAACTTTTACTTGTCGAGTCAAGCACACACTTCGCGGTTGCAAACTTCTTGCCTACTCAAGTGCTTTTCTTAGAGGCGTGTAAAGGGTCCTCCAGCTGGAGTTCGAACATGCCTCAGGTTGAATATGTTAATTCTCCCCACAATTACACGATAACCACAAGGACCGCAGCAGCCGCCATGTTGCACCGTTGTACAAGTGGCTTCTTGCACGGGTCAAGTACCTGGATATGCCTTCCAGCTAGCCCGGACTCTCACGTTGCAGCGTGAAGACGCAGCCAGTATGTTAGACTACACGACGTACTGCGGTGGCAGAGAAGTTGCCGACATAGTAAAGAGCATTTTTATAAAATTATGTAACTATAGCAATGGTGGGCATTCCTTCGGCATTGCCGCAGTGACGTCAGACTTCAGCGAAGCATCAAACTTATCCCCTACCTTCCCCTTCCCCCACTCCATGAAAATACTGCGCGTGTACGTGACGGATTATACTGGATTGCTGTACTTCGGAGCTTCATTAGTGATACAATATCTTTCGCAGAATCATATGAAACGAGAGGATATCACACTTACAAGAAAGGCGGTTCTTTCATTTCTTACGATACCCGGCCCCGGAACAATTTTTCCCTCGAAATTATTCAAATCAACTTTACAGGGAGTCATACCTGAAAGATTGATTTGCATAATACACTAGACTGTTCCTTAACATAAAACCACAATTTAAGTCACACAGACTTAGTGTGCACTCAATGTTGGTTGCTTGACGGTTGTCAGCCCACTTTGAGGTCTGTGGATATAGAGGGAAAAATTGGATCGGTGCCTGGTAGAGTTCCCGGGTATCTCAGTTGGTAGAGCGTTGATACGTTAAACCAAAGGTCCCGGGTTCGATACCCGGCCCCGGAACAATTTTCCCTCGAAATTATTCAAGTCATTAAAGGTTTATATGGGTCCTTTTGTACTAGTTATATTAGATTAAGCCATGTGTGGAGAAATTATTCATACTTGTCCCTAAGTTAGATTTGAGAAGAGATGCATTAAAAACTAATAATAATAATAATAATAATAATAATAATAATAATAATAATAATAATAAATTAAATGACATAAAGCGACAAGACTAAAGGCTGGTTCACAATAAACCGGAAACGAGAATCGGAACTGAAACGAAAACGGTAAAATTGTTAAAATGTGTACATTTAAATGTGAGCATTCACAATTAACGAAAAGCTTGCCGGAGCCGGGGATCGGGAACGGAGAGTTGGCCAATTTTCAACTTTGGCGTTCACGTTTCCGATCACAGCCCACTAGATTCATTCTATTGCCATCTAAAAGCTATTTTGTCGTCGTATATTTTGTAGAAAGAAGACCGTGACATAACCTATGCATTATTTTGTTCCGTGCTGTGCATCATGGAGCAACTTTTATTTGATGAGATTCTAATATTGAGTGTTGAGGAAAATCCTCACGTTTACGATAAGCTGCGCGCCTCGGATAAAGATGAGAAAATGGAGGAGAATACGTGGCTTTCAATATCTGCACCTTTGAACACCGATCGGAAGCGAATCATATTTTATTGCTGTATTGGTTGTATTACACACTACATATTCACGCTTCAATTCAAAAACTACTGTTGTGTTCATTTTTGTTCTATTACAAATGTTTCTTCTCTAATTATTTTATGTTATGGTAGACTTAAAATAGGTTGTGATAATAAAGATGCAAGGGATATTTATAGTACCGTACCTAATGAAAAGTTTCAGTTGAAATTTCGAAGTTGGTTAACCTGTGTTTATGATGGTTGCCTAGTACTCATGAGAGAACGCCATTGGTCAATTATACACAAATAACATCAGAATGCGTAATATCGACTTTACATATCGTTATTGACATGCATATAGATATGCATAGTCGTGTACGTTCTCGGGTTATTGTGAATCAAAAATGTTCATATTCATGTCCTCTGCTTCTCGTTTTCATTCTGGTTCTCGTCCCGGTTCATTGTGAACCAGCCGTAATGAATCTGACTTTCACGGGAAATGTCAAGTTATTGCACCTTTGCATCAAATATCCAGCGAATATCCCGCTCATCTTTCAAGTCATCATTGCTAATGAAGCTCTGTTTGATGTACACAAGCCGTTTTCGTTTATTATTTAAAGGCAAGAGAATAAAAGAAAAAACTTACAGACGTACCTCATTAGCTGTCACTCTCCGCGGACCGCCCCCCCCTCGTACGGCTTGTTACACGTGATCAATATCAGGCGGTCCTTTCATTCATAGTACCTAACAGCGCCCTTCGAGTCTCTTAATCCTCACCTCAGAACGGAACTCCATCATACGGGCTAGCTACATTTTTAAACAAACGACTTCTTTCAGCTTACACTTCTACTTTCTCTGGCGTGGGCAAAGAATTACCAGCATTCTGTAATCAAGCCTGACATAATATCCAAGACGTGAGTGAGGTTTGGGTTCTCAACCTTCCATTTCGAAAAACAAATCCGCTGAAATAAACTTGTAGCCAGAAATTCACAAAAGCATGGATAATTACAAGTTGATATGTAAGATATCACCACGTTATCGTCATTAAAATCACCGCCAAATCATCACTCTTGCATTGGTAATTGTTACAAAAAAAGAGATCACTACCGTCATTTTAATCATCATGTCATTATCTTCTCCATACTCACAGTTATTTTCATCGTCGTCGTCATAATCAACGTTAACATATTCGTCAGTACCGTTATTTTCGTCTTTTTCATGATCACCGTTATTTTCGTCCTCATAATCACAATAATTACAGGTGATCACCGTTACTTTCATCGTCCTCTTAATCACAGTTATTTTTGTCGTCCTTGTAATCACCGTTATTTTCGTCGTCATAATCACCGTTATTTTCGTTTTGCTCAAAATCATCGTATTCTCGTCGTCATAATAGCCATTATTTTCGTCGTCATAATCACCGTTATTTTCGTCATAATCACCGTTACTTTCGTCATAATCATCGTTATTTTCGTCATAATCAACGTTATTTTCATCATAATCACCGTTACTCTAGTTGTCATAAACTCCGTTATTTCCGTCATTATTATTAGCATACTGCTTGTTTGAGGCTTAAAAGTAATGTAATTTTCCCTAAGATAGGTTACTAGCCTTATCGTGACCTAGAGGACATCGTCGACCAGGAAGACCTTTAAGAAGACTGCTAGATGGGGCCGAAACAGGTCTACAGAGGCCTAATTCGTGAAGGATGATGATGATGATTATTAGCATCACTTCCTTCATCGTAATCACCATAACTTTCGTCGTCATAATCATCGTTATTTTCATGGTCATAATCACCGTTATTTTCGTCATCATAATCACCGTTATTTGCGTCGTCATAATCAACATTATTTTCATCATAATCACCGTTACTTTCATCTTCATAATCACTGTTATTTTCGTGGTCATAATCACCGTTACTTTCGTCATCATAATCACCGTTACTTTCGTCATCATAATCACCATTATTTTCGTGGTCATAATCACCGTTACTCTCGTCGTCATAATCACCGTTATTCCCGTCGTCATAATTACCATCACTTCTGTCATCGTAATCACCATCACTTTCATCTTCATAATCATTGTTATTTTCGTGATCATAATCGTTACTTTCGTCATCATAATCACCATTATTTTCGTCATAATCAACATTATTTTCATAATAATCACCGTTACTCTCGTCGTCATAATCACCGTTATTCCCGTCATCATAATTACCATCACTTCCGTCATCGTAATCACCATCACTTCCATCGTCATAATCACCATTATTTTCGTGGTCATAATCACCGTTACTTTCGTCATCGTAATTGCCGTTATTTTCGTCGTCATAATCAACATTATTTTCATCATAATCACCGATACTTTCGTCATCATAATCACCATTATTTTCGTCGTCATAATCAACATTATTTTCATCATAATCACCATTATTTCCGTAATCATAATCACCATCACTTTCCCGTCATAATCACAGTCACTCTCGTCGTCATATCACCATTATTTTCGTCGTCATAATCACAGTTATTTTCGTAGTGTTATTACTTTGACATGCGGAAAACCTGAATAACATAGATCAAACATAAGCCAATACACTCAAAATCAGTTTCGACTGAAATTCGAACCAGTGTCCACTTGGTTTATAGCCAAAAGCTATCACTTGTTTCAGACAATGCAGGATGCATAAAAGTTGAGGTTCTACTTTCTGGTTCTGTTCGTCAGAAAGCCATGCACGCAGCTTTGCGTTCCGTACTCAGTTTTATAGCAGGTTATGTTGACCCAGGAGTCGATCTGGAGGTGATGGCGAGAGCACGAATGTCGGTCTCACTTGGGATTAAATTAAGGTTAGTGACAAATGTAGGGACGTACGTGATCAATTGAAATCCTTTCGAGACGACTTATAGAGTTTATTTATTAAGATAGAATACTTAAAAAGGATAGTAGATATAGAATCAATGCTTAAAGATACACAACCCTCTACTCTTCAGAATTGAATTACCTCTCGCTGGTCACATTTCAACCTAAATGAAGAGGAATCTGGCATCTACAATCTTCCTGTGTATAGAATAAAACTCGAGACGTAATAAACGTTTTTCATTTTATCATACTTCGTAAATTTTCGTTTACTTACTTGGAATCGAAGCCTGTCCTTCTACATTTGTAATTGTACCACAACGTGAACTGGACGAAAGTTGGAGATCAATAAATTCTGACAAAAATAGGGCAGTCTGTAACAAAGGAAGGTTATACATTTTAAAACTTCCATACTTTCCGTATTAATTTGGGGTAGAAGCTCTATTTCATTTTCTGTATCTTAATTAAACTGGCATTCTCATCGTTCTTCGTTGTTTAATTAAAACTTTGTGCAGGGAACTCGTCAATTAGCACTCTGCGATGTCTCGTGTGTCCATTAAGTATTACACCTGGTTCTAATTTGCTCCAGGACTTATCAGCTTAGCAGAATGACAAAAGGTACGAAATGAATTCAATGGACGAACTCAAGAACAGGTATAGATGCATATTGGTACACCTAATGGAATTAAACTACAATGCCAGCAAAATGAACTCTGTACGAACTCCAGCAACTAAAGCTAATAAGCGCATGTACTTCGAGCTTCCAGCGTTAGTTGGAACTGGAAAAAGAAATTCTGTGCAACGATAAAGAACACAATATTGCGACTTCTATAAAATACTCTGAGCTTCCTTTGAAGCAATTACTTAAGTACGTTTCAATACTCCAACTTATACAATAAATTATACAAGGTGAGCCGTAAGTAATGCCATTAATTTCAAGGAGTTATTCTTTGAGATATTCCAAACAAAAAAAGTCTCGTTTTTACTTCGTTTTCGGGGAAAAAAATGTTTTATATTCAAGTTTCATAGCGTATTTTGGGAAATCTATTGCATTAATTCCCAATATTCCCAGTCAATTTAACAGAGCACAGTATTATAATACTGATTTTTTTTATTTTAGTAGGTTTTTTACGACGCTTTATCAACAGCTTACGTTATTTACCGTCTGAATGAGATGAAGGTGATAATGCCGGTGAAATGAGTCCAGGGTCCAGCACCGAAAGTTACCCAGCATTTGCTCATATTGGATTGAGGGAAAACCCCGGAAAAAACCTCAACCAGGTAACTTGCTCTGACCGGGAATCGAACCTGGGCCACCTGGTTTCGCGGCTTGACGCGCTATCTGTTACTCCACAGGTGTGGTGGACCTAATAATGAATGATTGAAATAATTTTAGTTTTGTTCTTTAAATATGCAGAAATTTGATCTGAACAAACGTAACTTTTCGTTCTGCAAAGGAATTTTAAAACGTAATGCACTCTGACAACGCTGAGAACGCTCTGCCTGGAGATAGGCAGATATACGTAGACCTACTGAACAGCTCGCGTGCGCAAGAGATGAGCGGGGCAACGAGAAATGTGAAGACACACACACAAATTCTTTTAAAGACTGCTCGATAAATTTCATTTCTTGTATGTATTTATTTTATTGGGTTATTTTACGACGCTGTATCAACATCTGAGGTTATTTAGCGTCTGAATGAAATGAAGGTGATAATGCCGGTGAAATGAGTCCAGGATCCAGCACCGAAAGTCACCCAGCATTTGCTCGTATTGGGTTGAGGGGAAAACCCCGGAAAAAAACTCAACCTGATAACTTGCCGCTACCGGGATTCGAACCCGGGCCACCTGGTTTCCCGGTGAGACGCGCTGACCGCAACTCCACAGGTGTGGAGTACGTAAGTTTACCGGTTACTACTTTAAAAATTAAAGTGGGAGAGAACTATTTCTATTTGACTGGAGAAAATGCTTATAGAACGACAAACGGAGTTTTCTTTAATCATTAAGTAGATTTGCATAACGTAAAATAATCTTTTGTTATTGCCTGTGTTCACCGAATATTTAATTAAAATTAATTCGATGAAGCCACATTATGTTTTACTTTCACAGTGTCTTTCTTGTGTAATATTCAGTGTACAGTATAAGGAGAAAAAGAATGTAATACATCCTGTCACAGATATGATTCCTAGAAGTATTATGAACAAAAATACGTAACAACGTTTTATTTCTTTGCGAATGGTTTTGCAGAATCACAATACTTTCCTTTTATATTTCGTATTGGATAGAAGTAAAATAATGACAGACAATAGTTCAGCTATTCTTTGATCTTACATCCTGTTGATGTGTTGATATCAATTCTCTTGCATGTTTCATACAATCTATAGTAGACGTACTTATGATTTCTAATGTAGTTATTTCACATTTTACCTTCTGAGCTTCATCCGGCTTCTATTCTTTAAAAAAATCTCATATCCGCTTTTCAGATATTTTGTCTTCATCTCAGGTTGCACTATCATTGAATATTGATGAGATGGCTTTTGTTTTATGAAACTCTATTTGAGCTTCCTTTCTTGCTATAAGAGTATTTTAAGACTTTTGTACGTATCATCGCAAAGACGTTATTTTCCATATCCTGGTCTTTCTCCAGACACAACAATTCGATAATAATAAGTTAAAAATATTTTTCCCGTCAGTGAATTGATAACGAACAAATATCTCAATATTAATTTTTGTGCCTTAAAATGATTAAAGTTAATTTAATTCTATTATGTCAGTTATATAATATGAACCAACAAAATGTAAATAAATCTTGAATTTCAACTAATGTAAACTCTATAGCGCTGGAATTTTATCGTTTTCGTTTCATCATCTCAACGTGCATTTGTTTTCTCAGTGTCGTCAACTCTATTTTCCCGTAAATTTCTAAGCAAAAATCGAATAACCACACAAGAATCTTACTTACTGGCTTTTAAGGAACCCAGAGGTTCATTGCCGCCCTCACATAAGCCCGCCATCGGTCCCTATCCTGAGCAAGATTAATCCAGTCTCTATCATCATATCCCACCTTCCTCAAATCCATTTTAATATTATCCTCCCATCTACGTCTCTGCCTCCCCAAAGGTCTTTTTCCCTCCGGCCTCCCAACTAACACTCTATATGCATTTCTGGATTCGCTCATACGTGCTACATGTCCTGCCCATCTCAGACGTCTGGATTTAATATTCCTAATATGTCAGGTGAAGAATAAAATGCGTGCAGTTCTGTGGTGTGTAACTTTCTCCATTCTCCTGTAACTTCATCCCTTTTAGCCCCAAATAGTTTCCTAAGCACCTTATTCTCTAACACCCTTAACCTATGTTCCTCTCTCAAAGTGAGAGTCTGAGTTTCACAACCATAAAAAACAACCGGTAATATAACTGTTTTATAAATTCTAAGTTTCAGATTTTTTGACAACAGACTGGATGATAAAAGCTTCTCAACCGAATAATAACAGGCATTTCCCATATTTATTCTGTGTTTAATTTCCTCCAGAGTATCATTTATATTTGTTACTGTTGCTCCCAAGTATTTGAATTTTTCCACCTCTTCAAAGGATAAATTTCCAATTTTTATATTTCCATTCCGTACAATATTCTCGTCACGAGACATAATCATACACTTTGTCTTTTCGGGATTTACTTCCAAACCTATCTCTTTACTTGCTTCAAGTAAAATTCCCCTATTTTCCCTAACCGTTTGTGGATTTTCTCCTAACATATTCACGTCATCCGCATAGACAAGCAACTCAATTCCAAACCCTCTCTGTCATCCTTGACTTTTCTAATGGCATACTCTAGAGCAAAGTTAAAAAGTAAAGATGATAGTGCATCTCCTTGCTTTAGCCCACTTTGAATTGGAAACACATCTGACAGAAATTGACCTATACGTATTAATAATAATAATAATAATAATAATAATAATAATAATAATAATAGTAATAATTAATAATAATAATGTCACCATCATTTTAAACCCTGTGCATAGGCTAATATAATTACAGATTTTCGAGGATAACGGAATGTTGTGTAAATGTGACAAGCTATAACCGTATTTAATGTTTCAATAAGAAATACAATATTAAAGCTGGTAGAAATAAGCAATATCAGCTTTGACATTTTATCAATTTTATCACACCTTTCTTAAAGTGTTAAAAACTGGGCTATGCTGTGATATTCCGAGGGAAATTGGCCACATACTCTACATAAAATCCTCTTCGAATTGGAGGGTACCAGTGTTCGAGTGATTTGGGATTCAGTCGGTTTCGTTTGTTCGCCATGTTATTACTTTCCGGTTTCTGAAAATTGAGTGATTCGCGTTGAGACGTGGCAAGACAGTTTTCCATCACAATGCGTCTCAAATATTGACTTTGCAAATAGGTTCAAGGAGCTGGTAACAAGTGGATTAGATCTGTTTTGGTACGACAAAAATCCTTTCTTTGTTAGAATTTCGCATTTACTAGATCGTTCGCGCGGAACGAATTTACATACCCACAGTCCGCGACTCCCTTTCTACTACCCGCCTCCTTCGATTTAGCATACATTAGACGCGTTTCCATGGTGACGCTTGTTTCATGAATGTACCTAGTCCCAAACAAAGAACGCAAATTTTTCGAAACTCTTCAAACACAAATTCAACAACAATACTTCAATAATCACTCTTTCTGAAGATCCACGTTCAGACTTTAAATACTGTTATACCGAGTGTCTCAGAAAAACTCCTTGTAAGTTTTATGCAACATTACGCTGATTGTTTCGAAAATGGTTAATTAAATAAGAGTGTAAATTCTTTTATGCTCGACCATTCCGAAATATAGTAATTATACACCTGGTAGTAGCCCTTTAATGCACCTCATTAAAGTACACCTATTCATTAAAGTTCAGGTGTTCAGCCAATGGCAAATCACCTTTGTACCATTATAAAACCGCAAGTATCAATTATCCTCGGATATACAATCGAAAGACAATTAGCGAAAAGTCACGGAGGCTGGAAATCCAATACTGTCGCAGAAGGTTATGTTCTGTTACTATAATAATTAGCGTTAATTGTAAATAATATTCAAATAAATTCAATTTATCATCTCGTTTTTCAATTCTAAATCAATTTCCAGATTATATCAAGACTAATGTTCATCTTATTCTCTACGTTATATCAAGGTCAATGACATTCGGCCTCGGAAAAAATCAATACTTTCGCGTTTGCGCACATCTCACAATTCAGGTCAGTTCGTTACTCACTTACATAACCATAATATGAATACTTTTGAATAATTTCAAGTTAGAGCATAAAAAGTCGTATGAAACTTGCCTATAATGGTAATTAAGACGCTGGTATGAAAATTATGAAACTCGCTTGCGCTCGTTTCATAAACAAACATACTTGCGCCTTAATTACTACCATTATAGGCTCGTTGCTTAATGTACTATTATAAGCGCCATTTCGCATTTTATATGCAAATTGTTTCAGAATTCTACCTTTTACATACAGGGTGGGTTAAAAGTCGCTTTCCCCAAACACTTCCTTACATTTAATTACATTCAATTTACATTTGACTACACATTCCTTTACATATTGTGTTCAAAATGAAGGTTCTGTTTCTCGATACACAGATGGCAGAACATTACTCACGATTTTCATCGATTTTCATGAATGACTGTTCGATCATCTGTCGCAACTGATGCAGATTTTGAACATCAGAAAATCTTGTCTTAAAGTCTGCTATCACCAATGCTGTGTTTTTACTATGCTTCCACCAACGATGTTGCTCAAAAACACGTTCTTCATTGCGAGAAACTAGCAGTTGTTTTATAGAGACGCAATTCAACACAAAAAGCAACAATAATAACAAGACATGACATCGGAAAAACAACTGACCTACGAATGTGTACAAGTATGAAACCTAAGAACGAAATTAGGTGCTTCTTTAATTTGGCCCTAAATAATCTTATGTTTTGAGTTTGACTTTTTATATCCACAGAGAGGCTATTAAAAATTTTTACTGCCATATAACTCACTCCTTTTTTCATAGTACGATAGACTTGCCGATGGAGTATGAAAGTCATTCTTTTGACGAGCAGCCTATTTACGCTATAAACTGTTGAATTAGTTACAAAGTTTTCACTATTACACGATTCCCTAGATTTGGCAACTACTATTATTCTAATTACTCTATTTATAGTAGAAATACACTGTTACTATCTACAGAATTTTGCCAGAATATTATTTCAAAACTCATTACCCAGTGGAAGTATACAGAATTTATTGCTTTTAAAGTATTTATATTTACTATCTCTTGCATAGATCTAATACCAAAACATGCTGAATTTAGTTTAGCGGTAATTTCTTTAATATGATTTTCCTATTTAGCACATTATCGATTTGTACGCCAATAAATTTGATTGTTATTGTTCCTATTAGGAACCTATTGTTAATTATTGCGCTTTAAATTTGCGAGGTTCAATTTGGGCAGGATTTAAATTGGATTATGTTAGTTTTGTTATAATTAATACTAATTTATTGGCTGAGAACCAATGACATATTTTCAGGAGAATTGTCTCTGTTGAAGATTGGAATGTGTTGGAGTTATTGGCTGTAATTACTGTACTTGTGTCATCTGAAAAAGATATGGGATGACCTACATCTTTTATTAGGGGGGCAAAATCATTTATGAACACTAGAAAAAGTAGGGAACCTAATATTGATCCTTGTGAATTCCATTATTAACAGTTCCCCATTTCGAGGTAGATTTCATAGTGGTACTGATTTAGACTTTCTGTTTCCTATCTATGAGATATGAGTGAAACCGTTGCTGTGCAACGCCTTTAATTCCTAATAATCCAATTTGTCTAGCAGCATTTTATGATTTACACAATCAAATGCTTTGGATAAATCACAGATAGCACATGACAACAGTTATAAAAAAGTGACTTAGCATGTTCTTTCCGTGGACCTTTCATATGTTTAGTAGGTACCAGAGGTCTGCATCGGACGTTTTCGCTCGAGCGCTAAGTAGTTCATAGCATAACCCGATAGGTAGCGCACATGCATGATGGATAAAATTGTCACGAGCGATAAATCCTCGAACGGTATAAGCCGAGCGTTAGACATTCGTTCTTGTTACAGTGATGAACTGTGTAGTAACATCATAGATGTTTATCATTTCAAAACTTTGCAGTGTTTAACTAACCTCTCCACAGTACAACTACAAAACTTGCTTTAAAATGTGATATAAATGTTGTAGGTAAATGTTTCCCCCCCCCCCACACAGGAGTGATTTTGTTTTTTCCACATCTGATAGATGTTACTGGATGTAAATGTAATTATTATAAACGGAGAACACAATCACGATAATGCAAGAACTGTATCAAGTTTTCTAATAATAATAATAATAATAATAATAATAATAATAATAATCTCTAATAATTAGTGTAACAATCTTTGAATCTGTAACAGTTGTGCAGCATGATTATTCGTCTTATTATATTTTCTGTGACGTTATCTCTGTACTAATATTGTTATTAATCTACTGCTATCGCAATAATATTTTGTAAAACGTTTCTACATTGTCGCAGTATATAGGCGGAACATTATGTATGGACCTATCATATTATATATGTGGTAAATCAAATATTGAATAATTATTAACTGTATATCGAAGTTTTTCGTACTATTTCATTTATAATTCATGTTCCTGTTTTGGTACGTTCCATTGACTGTTCCATTAAACGTTTGTCATAAACGCAGAAAATAAAGCCTTATTTTTACCGTGTGAGAAAAACATATGTGTATCTTATCTGTCGCCTTCCATACAAGATAAGACATGTCGGTGAGATGACCTTGTACTGTGCTTGTATTTATTACGAGCGTATCACGACCGATCGTATCTTACTCGAGGGTGCGACACTCGACCGAGTTCAAGCGAGCGATTTAACTCCAATGCAGCACTCTGGTAGGTACAGTATTTACGAATGATAAGTTGCAGACAGATCAATAATACAAAAGTTATTCATATTAGAAAGTTATTTATCGGACACTAACATATCAATACAGATTGCAAAGTATCGGCAAATATTGAAAACTCTTGTGAAATGTAGAATTTGACGAAAATCTGATCGTGTAGAAGCAGTTTTAGAGGCAGAATGAAAACTGTACGCAGTTTTTAAACCTCTTTTGCAGTAAAGTAGGCTTAGAGTGCTTCTAGGAAGCGGTATTGTTACCGCAGGATAATATAACAATCGCTTCAAACTCTTCAGTTCAACTCCAGATACGTATGAATCCAATTAAAGGAAAGTAGGCCTCATGTTCTTCCAGGAACTTGTTTCTGTCGACTTCTTTTTCCTGCGCTACATGCTACAGCGTGCTTCACCAGGCAGCCCAAGTCTACATCGTTCAAAGCATGTAGCGATTTTCTAAATATAGCTCATTGTTTTCACCCGCCACGATAACAAGCAGGTGACCTATATCATGCTCCCACAGAACAGCGACTCCATTTTCACAATCATTGTGCTGGTGCAGCCGGCCTTCCAGGCGAGTGTGCGAGGGGAGGGAGAAAGCCTGCCCATGCAATTCACAAGATTTAATACGTCCACCGAGTCGCTATGCTAACCAGGATCCCAGGTCATACGTATTATTATAATTCAGAAAAAAATGTTTCTTTGAACATGCATATGGACTCAAAACTGTTAAAAAATAATGCTTTTGAATTGCCCTATACAGGTGCTCAACTTAATATTCGGTCAGGCTTTATATTCAATATTTAAAAACTTTAATAAACTATTTGAAGCGAAATAAATTCATTAATGCGTATAAAATAAAAATATTTGTACTTCATACAAAGTAAACAATATAATACATTTTTCCAAATTGACCGTGACATTACAAAAATCAAACTATTTCTTCTGTTATCAACATAAACAAAAATATCATAGTCAATTTAATATTCGGTGAAAAGTTAGGAAATCAAAAATATACTTCTTCATAACAACAGCAACAGAAAATTAATCATTTGTTGGGTACCCGTTCTGCTGGATAACATGCTGCAATCGTCTGGGCATATTGGCAACGATCCTGCTTGTATATGCTCCATCAATACGACTCCATTCCTCTTCCAGTCGTCTTTTTAACTCTTCTTTTTAAGAAACTGGCACTTTTCTCAGTCTTCTGTTCAATTCATTCCATAGATTTTCTATGGAGTTGCTGTCGGGAGATTGGGGAAACGTATTGATAACTTTTTGACAGTTACACAGTACCCAATTGCGCACAATATGCGACTTATGTTTGGGGTCGTGTCTTGGTAAAATTTGAATGTATTATGTATTCCCAAATTTTCAGCACTCTTGTGGAAATTTTCTTTCAGAATTTAGAGAGCCTATTCCTTGTTCATGTTACCGTCAATGAAGACGAGCTCCCCTACTCCAGCAGCTGACATGCACCCCCAAACCATAACCTTTCCATCACCATGCTTCACAGCTGGTTGCGAGTTGTCGATTTTCATGTCTTCGTTTACCTTACGCCACACCATCATCCGACCAGCTTGACTAAAAACGCTAAGTGGACTTTCGTCCACGAAAATGACGTCATTCCACCATGCTTCATCCTTGTCAATCAGCGTATTCCGAATCTCACCGGTGAGCAATCCGATGGCATCACGGTGTTCCGAATTCCACCGACGACGTCATTGATGCTCCACCGGTGTCGCACCGGTGCCATCAACTTGCAGAGGTGATGGCAGACTCCATCAGCCGCCATCAGTGAATCTGATTGGTTCTTGTATAGGGCGGGAATTAGCAGACGAATGAGATCGTGCACTGTTGTGTCATGGCGGTGTGTTCTGCTTTAGTTCTGCTGCATTGTTTGTAATGAGCACAACGTAAAAACAATATGTTAATGGCTTATGAGCGAACATGTCAACGGACCAGTTATTACTACCGGTTCAAGAAATAAGTTGTTCATGATCTCTTTTCTTTGAACGAGATGGCAGTACGAAAATTTCGCAAAATTTTGCTAGCGTAACACAGATAACCACTTACACGGTCGCCATGACAGCATCGATTCTTCCAGCAGTTTTGTTCCTTATTTTCGTTGCAACGTGACGTCATTGATCCCACCGGACCGGTGAGATTCGGAATACGCTGAATATTGTTGTTTGCAAACTCCAGTCTTTTCATTGTGTCAACTTCAGATACCAGAGGTTTTTTCTAGTCATTCTTCCATGGTAATCTCTCTTCCTTAACATTTTTCTAATTGTTTTATGGTGCACAGTCTTTGAAGGTTCTTTTGCTAGATCTTTTGCTACTTGTGGATCACGTATTCGAGGGTTCTTATTAACTTTCCTGATGATCGAACGTACATCTCTGTCTGTTAACTTCTTTGGTTGCCCTCTCTGCGGCACATATTCAATCCTGTCTTCATTCTCATATCTTCTAATTATGTCCCCGACTGCACTCCTTCTCATATTAAAATTTTCGGCGATCGAAAGTTTTTTGCACTTACTATGTGACTCAAGTTCGAAAATAATGAAATTTAAAGTCTGGCCGAATATTAAGGAGAGCACCTGTATGTTCGACTGACTTATCACTGCGAGTGTGATTTTATGATGATTTTTTTCTCTCTACTTCGGTGCTTATTTTATTCATGATGACGGTGAGTATTTGGTTCGGATTAATATTTCGTGAAATTATCAGATTACATAATTATTTACTTACTTACAAATGGATTTTACAAGACCCGGAGGTTCATTGCCGCCCTCACATAAGCCCGCCATCGGTCCCTATACTGAGCAAGATTAATCTAGGTCTACCATCACATCCCACTTCCGTCAAATCCATTATTATATGAGCCATTCAGAGCAGAAGTGTTGTAAGTCAAGAATGGGTAATGAAGGTTAAAGTAAACATTCTGTGAAATACAGCGCAAAGTAACAATTAATATTCAATTTATTTAAACTATTAATAGTCAGTGGATAGCAAGGAGGACATATTAATTGCTACTTTTTGCTGTATTTACAGAATTTTTACTTTAAACCTCATTACCCAATTTTATCCTCTTAGCCCCAAATAATTTCGTAAGTACTTCGTTCTCAAACATCCTTAACATCTGTTCCTCTCTCAAAATGAAAGTCCAAGTTTCACAAGTTTCATATCCCACCTCCCTCAAATCCATTTTAATATTATCCTCCGATCTACGTCTCGGTCTCCCCAAAGGTATTTTCTCCTCCGGCCTTCCAACTAACACTCTATATGTATTTCTGGATTCGCCCATACGTGCTAAATGCCCTGCTCATCTCAAACGTCTGGATTTAATGTTCCTAATTGTCAGGTGAAGAATACAATGCGTGCAGTTCTGCGTTGTGTAACTTTCTCCATTCTCCTGTAGCTTCATCCCTCTTAGCCCCAAATAATTTCCTAAGCACCTTATTCTCAAACCTCCTTAACCTCTATTCCTCTCTCAAAGTGAGAGTCCAAGTTTCACAAGTTTCATATTCCACCTCCCTCAAATCCATTTTAATATTATCCTTCGATCTACGTCTCGGTCTCCCCAAAGGTTTTTTCTCCTCCGGCCTCCCAACTAACACTCTATATGTATTTCTGGATTCGCTCATACGTGCTACATGCCCTGCCCATCTCAAATGTCTGGATTTAATGTTCCTAATTATGTCAGGTGAAGAATACAATGCGTGCAATTATGCGTTGTGTAACTTTCTGCATTCTCCTGTAATTTTATCCCTCTTAGCCCCAAATAATTTCCTATGCACCTTATTCTCAAACACCTTAACCTTTGTTCCTCTCTCAAAGTGAAAGTCCAAGTTTCACAACCATACAAAAGTTATATAATATATACAGGGTGGAAGTGAAATAGCCTTGCAGATTTTCAAAGCGAATAGCTCATATTGTATGTGACAATATATTATAATGTCACATTTGTGGAAATTTAATAGTTTTCTTTTTTTTTTTTTTCAGAAAAGAAAATGTTCTTTCTCAAAATATTTAACAACCTTTCATTCTGTGACTATTGCGAGTAGGATCATGATTTTTATCCAAATCAATAGGAAAACTAATAAATAATTATTTATCTCTCTGTCGTATGTCAATATTGTGGACGGTTTTCGTGTAAATTTAATTTTAAAAACCTCCAAATTAAAGAGTATGCATGCTGTGCCAGAGAACAGCTCATCTAGCGATACGATACACACCGAGTTACCGAGTTCGTTGACCTCTTACATCTGCATCATGAGAAGCGTAAGAGCGGCGATGTTGCCGCACTTCTGAAACTTCAAACACTTAGTTTTCTAATTAACAGTGCATTTAATTACAAAACGTAATCTAGGTTTTCTATTCATTTCAGTGTACCCTATAATCCCTTTCAAACTGCAAAGTTATTTCACTTCACTTAACGAAGTGCTATAAAAAAATTATGGTTTATTTAACGACGCTCGCAACTGCAGAGGTTATATCAGCGTCGTCGGTGTGCCGGAATTTTGTCCTGCAGGAGTTCTTTTACATGCCACTAAATCTATTGACATGAGCCTGTCGCATTTAAACACACTTAAATACCATCGACTTCGGCCGGAATCGAACCCGCAACCTCGAGCATAGAAGACTAGCTATACCGACCACGCTACCGAGGGCGACGCGATCCTGGTATTTTTTTTTTTTCAAAAATTTGTCCCCATTTTTTCTAAAACTAATCTTGAATTTAAGCTCTTGCAGCAATGATATGTCTGCATACAAAAAAAAAAAAAATTAAAATTGTGCATAAATTAGAAAAAAATTCAAATTTCACTATCGTCTCTCCTTTAGCAGTTTTAAATTTTATTTCAATTCTTCAAATCAATATCCCCAGCAAACCTCATATCCATCTATCTGGGAACACCTAACATTTTCATAGATCTCTTGCACCACAGCCCCAGCTATTTTGCAGGCTGTACAGAATATGAGTAACTATAGCAACGAGGTTTTCATAGACTTGAATAGGCTCTGTCGGTCAAGAGCTCGTTATAAAAGCAGGGATATAGTGCATACACAGATATGTTAAACAACAGAACACTATACAGAAAGTGAGCTGTACACTCCGCACAATGGGTCACGCAACAATTCAAGCTGCGTAATGGGCAAGCCTACAAAATGTTTCAGAACCACTAGGAGATGACACGGCAATAGGACTATGCACTTCACTCGATGGGAAAGAAGGCAATTATGCTAAGTATTTCTGGGAGTCCTCGTGCATTTTAAAATTTTGAGAGAAGAAGAGAGGTGAAAATAGAGAAATTGCGCAAACAGAAATGTTAATCAACAGAACTTTATACTTAATGAGCGTGGTTCACTCTTTAAAAAGATGTTCTTACAACTTCAACAATAATTATAGTTTCACATTTCCAAATTTTTTCACTGCTCAAATAGTATTTTTGTAACTCTAATAGAAATATTTTGGTACTCCCAAGAAACTAGTTAGATTAATTAAAATGTGTCTCAGTGAAACGTACAGCAGAGTTCGTATAGGTCAGTTTCTGTCAGATGCGTTTCCAATTCACTGTGGGCTAAAGCAAGGCGATGCATTATCACCTTTACCTTTTAACTTTGCTCTAGAGTATGCATTAGGAAAGTCCAGGATAACAGAGAGGGTTTGGGATTGAACGGGTTACATCAGCTGCTTGTCTATGCGGATGACCTGAATATGTTAGGAGAAAATCCGCAAACGATTAGGGAAAACACGGGAATTTTACTGGAAGGAAGTAAAGAGATAGGTTTGGAAGTAAATCCCAAAAATACAAAGTATATGATTATGTCTCGTGACCAGAATATTGTACGAAATGGAAATATAAGAATTGGAAATTTATCTTTTGAAGAGGTGGGGAGAAGTTCAAATATCTTGTAGCAACAGTAACAAATATAAATGATACTCGGGAGAGAATTAAACACAGAATAAATATGGGAAATGCGTGTTATTATTCGGTTGAGAAACTCTTATCATCCAGTCTGCTGTCCAAAAATCTGAAAGTTAGAATTTATAAAACAGTTATATTACCGGTTGTTCTTTATGGTTGTGAAACTCAGACTCTCACTTTAAGAGAGGAACATAGGTTAAGGGTTTTTGAGAATAAGGTGCTTAGGAAAATATTTGAGGCTAAAAGGGATGAAGTTACAGGAGAATGGAGAAAGTTACATAACACAGAACTGCACGCATTGTATTCTTCACCTGACATAATTAGGAACATTAAATCCAGACGTTTGAGATGGGCAGGGCATGTAGCACGTATGGGCGAATCCAGAAATGCACATAGAGTGTTAGTTGGGAGGCCGGAGGGAAAAAGACCTTTAGGGAGACCGAGACGTAGATGGGACGATAATATTAAAATGGATTCGAGGGAGGTGGGATATGATGATAGAGAATGGATTAATCTTGCTCAGGATAGGGACCAATGGCGGGCTTATGTGAGGGCGGCAATGAACCTCCGGGTTCCTTAAAAGCCAGTAAGTTCGTAATAGAAATATTTCTTTTATATACTTTCGCCACTGTTGAAACTGTACCTTCTCACAAATTCAACGGGAATATTTTCACACTATTTTTTCTTAATGTTATGCGGCGAAAGATATCTTCGTGTTTTCACATGTCGAGATTTGATATACGGTCGCTTCAAGACAGAATCCCTAGAATTTTCCCCACAACCTTCCCCTCCCCTGACTTGCATAGGAAAGACGCTGACTTGCTCCCGATAGGCAGATCAGATACTGGCCACCGGTTCATGAATATTTCATAGTTTATCTTCAACCCCCGCTGTATTAAACCGAGGGTAACCTCTACTATCGTCCCTTGAACCCGTTCCTTCTACTCCACAAGAAATACATCTCCTCAAGAAAATTACATTACCTCTCCAAGCCCTAAGGTAGTTAAAAGTAATACCGGTAGTAACATCATAGCTCAATTTCAGCTAGGTCTTTAAGAATCAGTACGCTATGCTTAACACACATAACTTGTCTGTAAGATATGTTCTTCACAGAAGTTAAATTTCGTTCATAACAAAAATAAAATAATCAGATGGAAGATCGCATAAAATTTACATTTCTTGAAAAACAAATTAAATAAATACCACAATCACCATCATAATCTCAGTTTGAAAATAAAATCACGAAAAAGAAAAACTGAATCTGCAGAGATGTACTTCTTAAAGTCAAGTGAGATATCAAATTTTGGAGGAAAAAAACTAAATTTGGTTTTTTGCTCCCAAAAAATTATTTGGAATTATCTGTAGTAATGTCACAAGAGGTCTGATGTTTATTTGGGAAATCTCTGACCTGAGTGATAGTTATTATGACTATTTCGTGGATAATAAAAATGTAAACAATATATCCCTAAAATTCGCTCACAAAATGTTAATAATTGTATATTAATGAATATTTAACCTATTCAGACATTGTGAAGTCGAAATAGATGAATAACGATTATTGCAATAAAAAAATTGAATGTTATTCAGTAATGCTAATTGAGAAAAGCGAAATACAGGTTTAAAAATGGTAATTACATGTATTGCGCTTTTCTCTTGCTATTAAAACAGAAATACGTTTTCATTATCTGCTGAAATCATAATTTAATTTAAACGTTTTACAAATAACCTGATTCATACATTAATTGTTATGAAGGAGTGTCATTTTCTTTAGATACAATGGACATGGTATTAGAAGTTGTAGATGTGGAAGTAGGATTTCGCACTTTATTTAGTACAATGGATTCAAGCTCATCGGTTTACGTGGAAATAGTTGGCGACACTGACTAAACAAAATAATGACCATGCGATAAATTGATAGTGAGAAATGTAGTTGCAGAAATTATCACGATGTATGACTGTGATTCGTTGGAATTCAAAATTTCATTACATTCCAGAGTACTCAGAGTACTCAGAGAGTACGGGTAGGGGAGGAATTATCGAACCCAATTGAAATTACTTCCGGGGTCCCGCAGGGGAGTGTCTTGGGGCCTCTTCTATTCTTGGCTTTTGTAAAATAATCTGCCAGTTAATATCTTGTCTAGGGTTCGCTTATTCGCGGATGATTGTATGGTATACAGGGAAATAAAAAGTCATGAAGATACTACTCTTCTCCAGAATGACCTCAATAGAATAACCGATTGGGCAATAGCCAACAAAATGAAAATAAATTCTCTAAAGAGCAAAGCCATCAGCTTTACAAGGAAAAGAAATAAAATAGTCGCATCATATACGTTAGGGGGTGAAACCATTCCGGAAGTTAACAAATGTAAATACCTCGGAATAACATTTAGCAGCGATCTCGGCTGGGGGGAACACGTTACAGACACAGCGGGAAAAGCATGGAGAGCGTTACACTTTGTGATGAGGATACTAAGAAAAGGTTCTGATAAATCCAAAGAGATTGCATATAAATCACTAGTACGTCCAGTAATGGAATATGGTGCTGCATGTTGGGATCCTTACAGATTAGTACATATTAAGACACTGGAAAAGATTCAAAAACGGGCTCTCAAGTGTTGTCGGAAAAATTCACCATTAAAATGGGACACACTCACGGACAGGAGAACGCGAATTCGATTATGCGCACTGTTCAAAACATACCGAGGTGAGCCTGCCTGGAAAGAAATAAAAAAATAGGTTGCAGCCGCCAAATTACTCTTCAAGGAACGACCACTCATATAAATTGAGGGAAAGAAGGCAGAGGACGGACACTGGAAAGTTTTCTTTTCTCAATCGTACTATCAGGGACTGGAATGCTTTACCTGCAGACTTACTAAAGGCTTTACCAACAACCAAAAATGTATTTAACAATAGACTTAAGGGCCTTACTAATAGACGATAATTATACACATTATTTAAAGGGTGTAAATGATATGTTGTTATTGAAGTGTTGTATCAGTGAAGAATTATATTGTGTCAGAGAAGTGTGTTGTGTCAGTGAAGAAGTATGTCGTGTCAGTGAAGTGTGCTGTGTAAGTGAAACGTGTTCCTGTCAGTGAAGCTTTATAGTTTATAGTGGCAGTGCATAGTATTTGAACAGTGAAATGTTTTTGAAATGTTAGTGAAATCAGGATTGAATCAGTGAAATGTGTCTTAGTTCCATTGCAGTGAGTGAGTTGACAGCGAAATGAGTGTAATTTGAAAGGTACTTGTGCAGATATGAACATATCATACTCGTGGGTTTGAGTTCGTTCTTAGTTTTAAGATACAAATTAGATTTATTTCAAATGTTATTTTAAGTGATCGTTTCATTTAATTTAGTATATTCCCTGTTGTTGTTATTATTATTATTATTATTATTATTATTAATTATTGTTAGTATTAATTATTAGTATTATTATTAATTGTATTTTAATTAATAAATTTATTATTGTCATTATTGAGTGTAATTAGTTACCACTGCCACCGGGTATATACCCACTGCAGTGTGAATAAATACATACATACATACATTGGCCGAAAATGGAATGACGTCATATAAATGAAATAGTCTTGTTCATTTTTCTATCGATAGTCATGATCTTCGTCTGGCTTGCATTTATGAAAGATTATTATGGTTAATAATTCTACTAACGTAAAAAAATTTTCTGTTCAATTAAGTATAGAATCAGCCACAGCTGTAAGTGACTGTTAACATGTCTAACCGTGAAAGAAGTGTGCCCAAGTTCAAAACATAGTTGGGATAAGTTACCTGATTGAGGTTTACCGAAGATTTTTCTCATCAATAGAAGTGGAATTGTTGTATGACTTTCAGCATTGGGCCTCGTCTCATTTCACTTCATTAAATTCAACTTCATCTATCATCTTTCAATAGTTTCAGGTCGATCGCAAATGCAGCAGATGTAGTGGTCCTACAGTGATTTGCATACAGACGAAATTTATCTGAATGGAACTGAATACGTTCCAGGGGAACGGCAGATTGTGTGCGGCTGAATCGATAGATGGCACCAAATAGTGAATCACGATGCCTAAAGTACTGCGATGTTCAGATCAATACATGATATAGAAGGGATGTAGTACAGTACAGCTCACTGTCTAGGAATCACTAATCCTACCTTTGTCCTATGACTGCAGGAGTACGAAACTTAGAATGTTGTTCTCAACACATTCTTTCAACTTTATACAAGAATATCTGACTCCAAATAAGAATTTGTCAGTATACAAGGTTCACTATAACCGAAGCGAGGGTTCACTATAAACAGAAATATTAATGTACTTTTTAATGTATGCGGGTCGGGACCAACGATTTAGGTTCACTACAGCGGAATGTTCACTATAACCGAGTTCACTATATTCAGAGTTGACTGTATAGTTTTTCTATTCATTTAAATGTAGGCCTACCTTACCGTCCCTTTCAATCTGCAGAATTATTTCACTTCCACCCTATATATGGCTTCAATCTGAGGAAGCAACAAAAGTCCCAGTCACAGGATAGGTTAACTGAATCGACAGATGGCACCAAATAGTGAATAACGATACTTACAGGAATGCGGTCCTCAGGACTTCAACAATCATGCTGTAATAAACGAGGTCGGCACAATATGTGTCAGGGTGCATTGCAAGCCCTCTAGACTCTCCTCAGACAAAGACAGAGGTATAGAATCCGGTGTTTGAAAGACAGACTCCTAATAGAAGCGCCAAGAATGTCTAATTGGTTGAATATTTAAATGATCGATATACAAAATACGATGGCAATATAAAAGGCAAAGCAGTGTATAAAACAAAATAGCTATCTGATATGAACAGGGGATTTTAGAACCGTCAGATTTCAAACGCCACTTAATTCAGCATGAGATTTACACTACACGGCTGTTGATATGCCAGGCGAAAATATTGTAACCAAATGACAGTCGGATTGTGACGGTTTGAAAAGTACAGCTTTCATTGCCTGCTAATCACTAACGCATTACGCAAATGCAATTCCCGTGTGATAACAGATGACTGCTATGTACGCCGTCTCGATCTGTATCCTAGTAACAGGGAACACGGACGATGGTTTTGGGGCAGAGAAATTTCAAGGAAAACTAGTGGCTTGTGCAGAAAATGTTGCAAACTAATTAATTAGAAGTTCAAATAAAAATTTTTCAGATTTATTTTGAATGAATCAGTCTACCAGTCATTTTTTTTATAAGCAAATGTCTTACAGATGTTCATGATTGTGTATATTACATTTCAATGTTTTAATTTCAACAAATACAATATCCGAAATGATTTACAATTTATTTTATAATACCATGAATTTCACTGATTGTAGCTGTTTTTTCCATCCTGTCAAAATTATATAGCATTGAGGATTTTTCCTTCAAATGGAATTCAAATTCAAATATTTGCTTCCATAATAATGAAACATATTCTGACTGAGGAAATAAGATTGTGATAAAGCAGCTCTGTGTTTTCATACTCATATTTAATACAATTCTCATATATACAGTGTATATATATATATATATATATATATATATATATATATATATATATTCATAGCATCATATTTAAAGATACTTAAAATACTCCCTAATCATTTGATATATAAATCATAAATTCATAACATCCATTTCCCACGCAATTTTGTAATAATATACTTCGAATCCTGTTGATAAATTGTTAGTGTTTGTAATTTGAAGTAGCTTGCATGATATGTATTATCAATTTCTGCGTATCACAACTGGTTGAATTGTTTATGCCTTAAATTTAATTAACTTACTTGTTTTGTATTATACATAGGCTATAGCTCAACTGATGAATGATCGTTTGCGTTTGCAAATATAATAATATGATTGGCTATGTATTGTATACTTTTAGTAGAGCCATCGATGTAGCTCAGTCGGCAGACTCGCTGGGCTGCTGATCCGGAGCTGTGTTCGGGTTTGGGTTGGATCCCCCTTTGGTCTTTGGTTTCTTCCGAGGTTTTCCAAAGCCGTGGGACTGAAGCCGGATGGTCTATGGCGAGTCCTCGGCATCAACCCCTTTGATTTGATTACCTGGTTGGGTTTTTCCGAGGTTTCCCCAACAAAAAGGCAAATGCCGGGTAATATTTTGGCGAATCCTCTGACCTCACCTCATCTCACTACATCTCGACAAGATATTGTAAAAAATTGCACAAAATTGTAAAAATTGTAGAAAATTACTAAATTGTAAAACTGTAAATATTTGTAGAAATTGTAATTATAATATTGTAAAATTTTGATTTGTTCCACATCTTAAAGCTTCATTGCTTATGTAAGATCTATGAAATAAAATGAATGAATGAGTGAGTGAGTGAGTGAGTGAGTGAGTGAGTGAGTGAGTGAGTGAGTGAGTGAGTGAGTGAGTGAGTGAATGAATGAATGAATGAATGAATGAATGAATGAATGAATGAATGAATGAATGAATGAATGAATGAATGGTTTGTTATGCCAAATACTTTTTCTTGAATGTATCCGTCTTCAGATTTTCAGTTTAAAAGTGAAAACGCAAGTAACAATGTCAGGACGATCAGTGGATTTTTCATGTGGGAGTAAAGCAGTAGTAACTATTTCAGGCCATTGTGGATTATAGGTGAGAGAAAATGTCAGATTTGCCATGCTTTCCAACAATAGACATAACATCTTGGTATAGCTGCTGCATGTTCTGTGAACTACCTTGAAATGTAGAGGGTAAAATCATTTTATCCCTCTAAGAGATCTTGCTGAAATGATCGGGAGAATACAAAGTCTTGTAGTCCTCTTATTTTATCAGTAAGTAATACTTTTTGGTCTTTCCTCAGAACTGTAATTTTCTGCTCTCTCCAAACAATACTGGAGAGAATCACGCATATAAATATCCACACAACTACGCCATTACATATATGAAAAAGACCCACACCACTTGATTGACAACAATAAAAATATATTATTTTAGTAACAATAATTTTAACTTACGTAAGTTTTGTAGTTTTCAGTAACATATACTGTATACTTATATTATACAGCCATCATTCAGTAATTTTTAGAACTGAAGATCTAGTTTAAGATGTTCTCTACGTATACATATATAACCCCAAAAGGTTTGAGTTTCATAGCATCAATAGGCTATATCATTAATATGGTCATTAGTGACTTGGTTTTAGTAAGTCTTAAAAGTTTTTAATAACCAATTATAGAGACGTTATAAAAATTACACAAATGAAGATCGAAATATTGTTGTCATTATGTCACAGAATTTGCTCTGATTTGCTCTAAATACAGTATGTCAGCAATCCTGCAGATCATGCATGGCCTTCGTGTAATATTGCTTATTGTAGTGTGTGTGTTTTGTTTTATTCTGAAAAGCCATTGTGTCTCAAAATTGACGACAGATGGATTTTGAAAAATAGGAAAATTATGTTGGGAAATTGATATTTCATTGAAAATTAATATTTTTATGAAAATCTTTGGGTTCCAAGGGTCAAAATGAGGAATCAGTCATTAAAATCCATTCAGCCGTTTTCCCGTAATTTCCATTATCAGTTCAAATTATATATATATATATATATATATATAGACTAGTGGCTTGTGCAGCAAATGCTGCTGCAAACTAAGTACGTTAGACGTTCAAATAAAAATTTTTCAGATTTATTTTCAATGAAGAATATTTGTCTTTTTAGTAGTTATTTGCTTCCATAATAATGAAACATACTCCCTCTGAATGGATTTTTTTTAGGCCAAATACTTTTCCTTGAACCTATCCAACTTCAGTTTTTGAGTTTCAACGCGAAAACGCAAGTATCAATGTCAGGACGATAGCAGTAGCTATTTCACGTCATTGTGGATTGTAGGCAAAAGTTAAAAAAATGTCAGGTTTGCTAAGCTTTCGAACAATAGCATTTTCGTATAGCTGCTGCATGTAGAACTTGAAATGTAGAGCGTAAAATCATTTTATCCTACTAAGAGATCTTGCTGAAATGATCTGGAGACTACAAAATTTTCTAGGCCTCTTATTTTATCAGTAAGTAATACCTTTTGATCTTTCCTTAGGAACTGTAATTTTTGCGCTCTCTCGAGCCATTACTGAAGACAATGACACATATCAATATCTACACTACACCCCCATTAAGTATGTGAAAAAGACCCAACCCCACTGGGTTAATAAGTATAAAAATATTTGATTTTTAATAACAATATTATTATCTTACTTAAGTTTTGTAGTTATATATAGCAGCCACTCAGTAAATTATAGAAATGAAGATCTAAATTAAGATATTCTCTACATTTACTTACATAACCTCAAAACGTTTCACTTTCATGTCATCAATATAGCATCAATATTGTGTACAATTAGTGAAAAATAGATGCATCATGATATTAACTATAATAATATTTAATTTCTAATGATAATAATGTCATCAAACCACCTCAAGTTTCGTAGATTTGAATATGCAATACACAGTTGTACTCAGAAAATTATTATACACTGCAGAATCAGTTTTTAATAACAAATTGAATTGAGCTCTAAATATGTCGGCAATTCTGCAGGTCATGGCCCTCGTGTAATAGCCTATTGTTTATTGTAGTGTGTGCTTTGTTCTGAAATTCAATCAAGTCGGCCGTGATTCGATAAAATTAGTTCTCAAAACTGACAACAGATGTATTTTGGAAAATAGGAAAATTATGTAGGATAATTGACATTTCACAGAAAACTACTACTTTTCCGAAAAACTTTGGGTTCCAAGCTTCAAAATGAGGGGCCATTTATTAAAATCCGTTCAGCCGTTTTCCCGTAATTTCCATTACCAGTTCAAATTATATATATAGATGGTATCAATACAGGATAGTCTGCAGCGCTTCCTGCCACTTCGTACACACATCTCCGTGCTGGCATAGACACGGCATGTACACTTACGCAATGTATACATGCATATTTACATAACAAAATTTACACTGACATCTTACTACAAGTTGAAAATGCATTCATACTGTGTACATACATTACAGCTGCGAGATGTAGAGACTGCAAGATACAGGAAATCGATGAAGCAGAGTGTGTCCAAGCAGTGTGAATATTATGTATTCGGAAAACGCTCATGTTAAACCATGCGACAATTTATTTACAGGGTAAAAGAAAGAAAAATTACATGCATACATACATACATACATACATACATACATACATACATACATACATACATACATACATACATACATACATACATACATAATGAACTAATCCAACAACTAAGATTCAGATTAGGTAATAAATGTTCAAACAACCAAGCTGAACTTGCTATCATGAGAGCGTTAGACAATATAAAACGACTAAGAACAATAGGTGAAAGACCATTAGACGAAAGACGAATAGCCATCTACACTGATAGTAAAATTACTCTGGACTCTCTAAGGAATGGAAGCAACCACAACAACCTAATTGAAGGCATCCGAACGAATCTACGGCTGGTGGAGAACGACAGATGGCTAGTGGACTTCGGATGGGTCAAGGCTCATGTGGGGAACTACGGTAACGAACTGGCAGAACGTCTAGCGAAGCAGGCAACGAGTGACGTCGATCTACAGATCTGTTACGACAAGGTCTCGATGAGTGAAGTAAGGAACCAGCTAGCGGTCATATCCAAAGGAAAATGGGAAAGTGAATGGTCAACTACCTCCAAAGGTACTGTAACCAAGGCGTTCTTCCCTAGTGTCCAAGATAGATTGAAATTGAAGATAGAACTAACTCCTAACTTGACGACTCTGTTGACCGGACACGGAAGACTCAACGCATATTTTTATCGCTTTAAAATCAAGAATAGTGCGAGATGTGTCTGTGGGGATGGGGATCAGACAGTGGATCATATTATTTATGACTGTACGAAATTAGTAAAGGAAAGAGAAACACTGATCCTGTCAATACATAAATGTGGTGGGAAGTGGCCTGTGAACAAGACAAAATTAGTGAAAAGTTATGTAAAATATTTTACAAAGTTTGCAAATAGTATAGACTTTGAACAACTACAGTAGGCTGGCTAGTATACAAGGATAAGTAATTTGAGAAGACAAAGAGGTTAAAAGTCAGAATTAAGTGATAAGGGTACAAAATAGGTTACTTATATTCTGTAAATAAGCTAGAAGATTAGAGGATATAATTTATCTGAAAATAGGCTCATCAAAAAGATAGTAGATATGTAAATACTGTAAATATTTAAATGCTAGAATATGTAAATAGATTCTTGTACTTCATAGGTTAGGAATAGGAAAATAAGTTAGACTAAGAAGTAGCAATATTATCTTGGCAGTTACACATAGTAGATGAACTACACTAATCCATATTTAATCTAGAACGGCAACATAATAATATATATAATGTAAATGGATTATGTACTTGAAGGTAAACCTAGGCATGTAGTATTACTTCTCATTTGTAATGGAACATGCTGCTCAAAAAGGTACATACATACATACATACATACATACATACATACATACATACATACATACATACATACATACATACATACCATGCATACACACACACACACGTACGTACGTACATACATACATACATACATGCATACACGTACGTACGTACGTACATACATACATACATACATACATACATACATACATATCATGCATACACACACACACACGTACGTACGTACGTACGTACATACATACATACATACATACATACATACATGCATACACACACACGTACGTACGTACGTACATACATACATACATACATACATACATACATACATACATACATACATACATACCATGCATACACACACACACGTACGTACGTATGTACATACATACATACATACATACATACATACATACATGCATACACACACGTACGTACATACATACATACATACATACATACATACATACATACATACATACATACATACATACATACATACATACATACATACATACATACAAATCTAAATAATTTTGAATTGTATTCTCATAGTTATGAAACAAAAGGTATGAGTTCTTTAAGATTGTTTGAACCAAAATGCAACACTGCTACAGTATTTAACCATGGTAGTATTTTAAGCCCAAGAATATATAACAAATTTACATTTAAATATCCTAATCTTGTCAATTCTAATAATTTTAGTATTAAATTTAAAAAGTTATGTATGGATTTTATAAAAATTGAAAAACTGTAAATTTAAATTTAGGCTATATATTCTTATTGCGTAGTAGACATAAGACAAACTATATTATCTACTTCTTAATTATTCCAATACAGGAATCCGCCCCTGGGCACGAGTTCTACTCTTTCAGGGGCGAGCTAAAGATTTTCTGTTTATATTATATTTTATGTTACAATTATTATTAGCTAAATAAATAAATAAACACATACAGTATATAACACACATACATAACTACGAGTACATACATACATACATAAATACAGTCGGCCTGGGTAGCGTAGTCGGTATAGCACTGGTCTTTTGTGCTGGAGGTTGCGGGTTCGGTCCCGGCCCAGGTCGATGGCATTTAAGTGTCTTTAAATGCCACAGGCTCATGTCAGTAGATTTACTGGCATGTAAAAGAACTCCTGCGGAACAAAATTCCGGCACACTGGAGACGCTGATATAACCTCTGCAGTTATTAAATAAACCATAATTTTTACATACATATATATATCACATATATTATACAGTTACACACATATATTCATAAAAACTATATGTTGTACATACATACGAGTATATCCATACATACAGTACATGCATGAATACACAGAGTATATGCATACATATATACACATAAATACTAATACCTGCACATATACATCCATGCTCACAAACATACATAAACAATATATACACATATAATACCTACATGCCGTACTATACTAGCAATGCATACATAATAATAATAATAATAATAATAATAATAATAATAATAATAATAATAATAATAATATCTATTTATTTATTCTGGCGAAGTTAAGGCCATCAGGCCATCTCTTCCACTTAGCCAGAAACAAAGTAGCTGATACAATTTTACAGACTACATACATACATACATACATACATACATACATATACATAATAATAATAATAATAATAATAATAATAATATCTATTTATTTATTCTGGCGAAGTTAAGGCCATCAGGCCTTCTCTTCCACTTAGAAACAAAGAAGCTGATACAATTTTACAGACTACATACATACATACACACATACATAATAATAATAATAATAATAATAATAATAATAATAATAATAATAATAATAATGATAATAATAATAGTAGTAATAATAATAATAATAATGATAATAATAATATCTATTTATTTATTCTGGCGAAGTTAAGGCCATCAGGCCTTCTCTTCCACTTAACCAGAAACAAAGAAGCTGATACAATTTTACAGACTACATACATACATACATACATACATACATACATACATACATACATACATACATACATACATACATACATACATAGGCCTACATACATACATTCATTCATTTTATTTTTTATTTTATTGGGTTATTTTACGACGCTGTATCAACATCTAGGTTATTTAGCGTCTGAATAATATGAAGGTGATAATTCCGGTGAAATGAGTCCGGGGTCCAACACCGAAAGTTACCCAGCATACATACATACATACATACTTACATACATACATACATACATACATACATACATACATACATACATACATACATTCATACATAAATTACTTTACATTACAATACACACATACACACGCACACACATATAATACAATACAATGGAAATGCAGACGTATTTATATACTCCAAGCCTACTTGCAACCACACACACACAGTTTCAAACATATACTGGTACACATTATACAGTATATTCGTAGGTGCACACAACTATTGTTATATCGGTAAAAAGCAAAAATATTGCTAGTATGCAGTGAATACTGTTCACAAAATAGGCAATATTACATATTTAACACGAGTAAGTCCACTAGTTCATCAATTAATTATATTCAAGTGTTAAAAGTGGTGTACGCAAGATTCAAAATGGATTCCTTGTGTTGTTATTTTTGCTTTGACAATGCGGCTCCAAGTTACTACTAACTTGGCGATACCTGAAGCCCAAGTTGGAGCTAGAGAGGATGTCCTTTCATGTGGGATTAGCGTCACGACCAAAACTTGGCAAAGTGTACACTATAAATAAACCGGGCCACAGTACCCGCACCTCCCCTACCTTTGATAACGACTTGAATAAACAGAATGGACAATTTCCAATTAATTAGATGTGTACAACCTTCCAGTATTGATTCCACAGGCCACCCGCAAGCTCTTGATGGAAGCTTTCACGGGTGCGTGGTCACTTTTACAAATTACAGCGCCATATTTATAACATGGCGGAGCGCATGTGCCGGGATTACTGGAAGCAGATTCTGATGATTCGACAGCAAGACGGTGATATCGATTATCGGTGAAAAATGCTGACTTGCCCACAGTAATAAAATGTAGGCATTAGCGGGACTATTCAAGAGGGTTCTATATTAATCACTATACTGAACATAATATGAACCGTCACCATAGCAACAAACATTAACACAGACATTGATATATATAAATGTCAGTATACCTCTTTAACTTACGCAATATTCGCTTAAATATTAAGGCTATGAATCGGTGAAAATAACGAAAAAAAACATTAAAAAATGGAAATTTTGCTTCACAATTTAAATCCCCTCAGGACGAATTTAAAGGGACCATCGCGTGCGTGGAGCTGCAGCCCTTTAAACTGACACTCAGCTGTCATTCTGACAGACTTTGTTCTTCATTCTAACTAATTTTACTTTTCATTCAATTCAAATTTCGCGCTGTCATGTAGGAGAAAAATGTGTATGGTAGACTTGTATTGAAAGGAAGGATATCGATAGTATAACATAACATATGCATGCTGTACTTTGATACTAGTTTTCTCGATTTTACAATTTTCAACATTTTGTAACATTCAAAATGCTCTAATGAATTCAGTTTTTCTCCAATCTCAGTGAAATTTTGTTCAGAAATCCACAAAATCATGTGAAGTATACTGACACGTGTTTTCTTCTGCTATTGAATATATTCAAATAACAGTGTGTTGAGAATGTCACAAGTTTAAAAAAAATTGAAAAAATTAACAACTAAAAGAGTAAATATTTTTTTCTCAAACATTAATTGAAAAAATATGAAAAGCGTGTGTCATATTTAACATACATCTATCATGAATAAATTATATATAAATTTAAAGAAACATTATGTAAACTTTCAGAGGTGATCTCACTTTCATTATTATGAATGACCTTTAGAAAATTTACAGAATAAATTGAAAAATATTTCAAATAGGACTGTGGGGCTTTAACTGGCATATTTCTTTACTTTGTGGCTACTTACTTACTTATGGCTTTTAAGAAACCCGGAGGTTCATTGCCGCCCTCATATAAGCCCATCTTCGGTCCCTATCCTCAGCAAGATTAATCCAGTCTCTACCATCATATCCCACCTCCCTCAAATTCATTTTTATATTACTCTCCCATCTACATTTCGGCCTCCCCGAAGGTATTTTTCCCTCCGGCCTCCCAATGAACACCCTATATGCATTTCTGGATTCGCCCATACGTGCTACATGCCCTGCCCATCTCAAACGTCTGGATTTAATGTTCCTAATTATTATTTCAGGTGAAGAATACAATGCGTGTAGTTCTGAATTGTAGCTTTCTTTGTTCTCCTGTAACTTCATCCCTCTTAGCCGCAAAATATTTTCCTAAAAATCTTATTCTCTAACACCATTAAACTCTGTTCCTCTCTCAAAGTGAGAGTCGAAGTTTCACAATCCTACAGAACAACCGGTAATATAACTCTGTGACGCTGAAGAAAAGGTCTTCAGTAAAAATTTTACACTTTTCAGGAGAGCAGTAGAAAGATTGAAATTGGTGTCAATTATAGTTATTTTAATTAAGAGGTCTTTCCTGGAGATTATTTGTTTATATTTCTTCCAAGACAGGTAATGTTGCTCCTTTAACAATTTTTTTTTATTATTTCCAAAAATAGCCGCACTTAAGCCCTTTTAAGACTACAATCCAATCTGAGAAGAAGGGACATAAGACCTTTTTCATGGCAAAATAAATGGAAAATGTAAATTATTAGGAATGCAAAATAGGTCTTAAAGAATATAGGACTGTTTACCCTGGTGCTTAAAGTTTTAAAAGGAAAGGACATCAGTATGTGATAAAATAGCTAAAATACAAGTTAGACATTTTTAATAGGGAAGCATGGAAAGTAAACATTTGATGGTTTGTAAGGAATAAAGTATTAAATATTCTTAAGTCCTTTATTCTGTGTGTGTGCTCGATTCAAAAAGTACTTAGGACATTTGGTAACGCTCTATAAATCCAGTCGAGAGTTTTATTTGACTTTAACCGTTTTACCAGATCGTAGAAAATTGTTTCCGCTTTCAGAATATATAAAAATCTCATTTTCACAAAAAATTGACTTAAGACCTTTTTCCTGCCGGCCACAGAACTGTTTCATAAATTCTAACTTTCAACTTTTTAGAGAGGAAACTGAATGACAAAAGCCTCTCAACCGAATAATAACAACAGGCATTTCCCATATTTATTTCGGCTAACATAACAATTAATTTGTCGGTCTATTTTTAGACATTCGATATAGGGCGCACAAAGATCCAAAGCGTACCTACGTAAAAGGACATGTCCCGGATCCAGTTCTCGTAAGGCGCTTGCCTACCGATCCGGAGTTGCGTTCGGGAGCGGGTTCGATTCCGCTTCGACTGATTACCTGGTTGGGTTTTTTCCAACGTTTTCTCGCTATTCTTCAGTTGGTTCCCAAACAAGATATCAACAACGTGAGTAGGCTCCCCATGTTCGAATATTTACAACGTGAGTAGGTTCCCCATGTTCGAATATCTACAACGTGAGTAGTTTCCCTATGTTCGAATATCTACAACGTGAGTAGGTTCCCCATGTTCGAATATCTACAACGTGAGTAGGTTCCCCATGTTCGAATATCTACAACGTGAGTAGGTTCCCCATGTTCGAATATCTACAACGTGAGTAGGTTCCCCATGTTCGAATATTTACAACGTGAGTAGGTTCCCCATGTTCGAATATCTACAACGTGAGTAGGCTCCCCATGTTCGAATATTTACAACGTGAGTAGGTTCCCCATGTTCGAATATCTACAACGTGAGTAGGCTCCCCATGTTCGAATATCTACAACGTGAGTAGGTTCCCCATGTTCGAATATCTACAACGTGAGTAGGTTCCCCATGTTCGAATATCTACAACGTGAGTGGGTTCCCCATGTCCGAGTATCTACCATGTGAGTAGGTTCCCCATGTTCGAATATCTACAACGTGAGTAGGTTCCCCATGTTCGAATATCTACAACGTGAGTAGGTTCCCCATGTTCGAATATCTACCATGTGAGTAGGTTCCCCATGTTCGAATTTCTACCATATGAGTAGGTTCCCCATGTTCGAATATCTACAACGTGAGTAGGTTCCCCATGTTCGAATATCTACCATGTGATTAGGTTCCCCATGTTCGAATATCTACCATGTGAGTAGGTTCCCCATGTTCGAATATCTACAACGTGAGTAGGTTCCCCATGTTCGAATATCTACAACGTGAGTAGGTTCCCCATGTTCGAATATCTACAACGTGAGTAGGTTCCCCATGTTCGAATATCTACAACGTGAGTAGGTTCCCCATGTTCGAATATCTACAACGTGAGTAGGTTCCCCATGTTCGAATATCTACAACGTGAGTAGGTTCCCCATGTTCGAATATCTACAACGTGAGTAGGTTCCCCATGTTCAAATATAAACAACGCGAGTAGTCCCAAGGCTGTGTGGGAAGGGGATGTTAATCGATCATGTAGCACAGTAGTGACATTGTCCAAATAACAGCGGGATGAGGTAGCTGTTATTGCCTATAACACCACCTATATTCGACCATGACGCGTGGCTTCATATAGTACGTTAAAATATACATATAAATACCGATCATAAGTTTCAGTGATTATTACCAGAGTAGTGGCAGTGGAAGTACAGGACAGCCATATTGCACTTAATGATGGATTTCACTGCTAAGCTCGGTGAAAGGAGGAAAAAAACTCTTAGTGGTGAATGATCACAAGTTTGATTTTCAAAAAACATTACGCCTATTTGGTGGTGTGGAAAGATATACTTGTGTTAAAAAAGGAATAAGTGTTTCGTGAAACTTTCTGATTCAGATATTATAATGGAATGCAACGTCGAACACAACCCTGACACTTGTGATATTGCAACTTTAAATAAAATTATGAATACATCTTGATTACACAACTTTTAACATTGTATCACTTCGGAATATGTATGATAAGACTTTCTTGTGTTAAATTTTAACGTACCTTGTTTACATGTTTCGACCTATTTATGGGTCATCTTCAGAACTGGTCGTTGTTGGTCTTGGCGCCTCTTGTTCTTTCCTGTGAGGGTGCGTTCGTAGTGTAGAGTCAAAGAGTGTATGTGTTTTGAAATTGAGTTGTGTGTTGAGAATCAATTTCAAAACACATACACTCTTTGACTCTACACTACGAACGCACCCTCACAGGAAAGAACAAGTGGCGCCAAGATCAACAACGACCAGTTCTGAAGATGACCCATAAATAGGTCGAAACATGTAAACAAGGTACGTTAAAATTTAACACAAGAAAGTCTTATCATACATATTCCAATATATATATATATATATATATATATATATATATACAGGGACATCACTTTATTTTTACCAACATTTTTAACATTAACCTGGCTATACTCGGAAACACTGTCGCCCCCTTCCATTACAGGAGTTTGATGTTACTAGTGCAATATGTAAACAAATCATTTTACTAGGTATAGGAGGAGAGAAAAGTAGTGTATCCATTTATGTTGTAGGGAAATACGATATTACAATTTTCAGTTTGATCATCACTTTTACGGAATTTATCAAAATACAGTAGAGTAGTAACATTTTTTTTTTTTTTCAAAAACTCAACTTTTCAGGCGGCTATGTTCGTTATGTAATGTCTACTTTATTTAGCATATTAATTATTGCTGTTAACATACAGTATAGAGAATGCATTTGAATTGAGGGGGTCATAAGTAAAGGGCTGTAAGTGCACTTAAGTTACTTTTGAGAAAATGGGGTTTAAATATTTAAGCTTTCGTAAAATCGGTGAAATTTTTATTTAAATTTTAATGTGTGATGCGATTAAAATATCCCTTTGCCACTAAAATTTTAGATACTTTTGCTTACACTGGATGCACTTAACTCATGTTATTACAAATGTCACTAGCATTCCTTTGCTTCTAGCCACCTCAATTCAAAAAAAGCTAATCTGAATTTTTAAACAAGTTACTGAAAATGGTTGCCGTTCATTACAATGCAGGCTTCAATTCATACGCATATTATTAAAAACATTTTCAAGCATATTCTCTGAAATAGAATTTATCGTTTCTTGAATATAATTTTTAGTAAGATATTATTAATATAGGTTATTTCTTCTATAGAAAACGCAATCATATTTCTGAAACACACTATACACTGCAATGTTTACTTCACTGCTTGAAGACTTCGAATGCAACAGCGGCCGTAAGTTTGTGTGTCTGACGGGAGCAACTACATTAGTGAAGGGGTGGGAGTGAATACATTCAGAAATGCAGGTACAATAAAAATGCAAGTAAAAATAAAATGATGTCCCTGTATATGAATTTATTCGACGCAACTGCCCACCAAGCACAAAACATTTTAACCTATCTACTACCGTAGACAGTAGTTGACAGACCTAAGTCTGTATAAAATGGGAAGGGAAATGTTTTCTAGCTTAGTCTAGCGTAGGAACCAATTGCAGTACACAGATGAAATCAAGTTTGAACCAACTCAGGGACGAACTGGGAACCGATTAACAGGTTTGGGGACCAATTTCAGTACGCCTAGTTTTCTCAACCGTAAGGCAAATATCAGGTAATCTATGGCGAATCTTCGGCCTCATCTCGCCAAATATCATCTCGCTATCAGCAATCCCATAATAGCGCCGTTAAATAACCCAGCAAAAAAATAAGCTAACCAAATGCAACATTGTCAAACTAGAAGTAATCTGGTGTTAAGAAACTTGCAAGGACTCCACGCCTCCAGTGTCACTTGTTTGTTCGTTCAATGGCATTCAAAGAAAACCAACTAAAGCAGACTAACCCCCAGATGTAAACCACTGATATATAAGGACAAGGAAAGCCACGGCACGTCACACACTTTCAGATCTACTGCAGCATGAACGCAATGTGAGCTGCCGGAGAGAAGTGAACCTGACAGCGCCTTCTTTGTCTATTAGGCAACATCTCAGTCCGGAAAGCTTTCAAACCGGGACTAAACGAAGATATCCAGTGAAGCCAAAGTCGCTATTGATTACAAGCACTAATAAAAAGGGACTCGGAAGGGGTCGAGGGCCCTCGACGTAGGGAAGCAGGATCTGCTCGAGAGCCCTCAGAGCCTCTTCGAGAACTGATAGCCAGACTCTAGACTCCCAGAGATTTGTCTTCCGACTACTTCATCATCGAGCTTCTTTTGTTACGCTCTCATATAAGCTTCGTCTCTTGATACTCATATTGTGGGGTATGTTGACGTTCATGTGTCTACGATACGGAGTTTATTATTAATTTATTAAAATTATGCATTCAGGAACATTTAAAACATCGTTAACTCTTATCCTACTTCTTCAGTTTTTCCTCTCTTACGTGCTTATCCTTTCGTATTTAATGCCACAAAAATACTAGCCAAATCTACGTACGGGGATCGAACCCGCGCCCGAACGCAACTTCAGACCGGCAAGCAAGCGCCTTAACCGACTGAGCCACACCGGTGGATGTAAATACTATCACAAAACAACAAGGGTCACTATAAGAACCATAGAAGCAGGTGACGAACAGTTAATAAGAGGTAAAATGACAAATAGAAACTCTAACAGAAATAAAGTAGATTCAATCAAAACTATAGATACTGAACGAAACTACCTACTAAGAGATAGGCATCAGCAAAGATTAAATTTTCCTAAAATCAGAAAAACTTATTATTAATTAAATAAGGTAAGAAGACAGGTTTTGAAAATAAGATAGAATTACGTCAAGGTTTTTTTTTTTTAAATAATAATAAAAAAAATTGAAAATAGAGAACTAAGGTAGTTATTAAGGTATTCCGATAGTTATATTAATTAGTAAAAGTTCAGAAGAAAATTTGACTTTATAAATTGGTTAACTAATATATTTTAATTTCAATAAGAATGCAATTATAATAAATTTATTAGATCATAATAGAAATCATAATAGAAATGAATCGATAATGAGTACATGCGACATAATGATGAAACTAAATTGAGGTTGATTATGTAAGCAATTTGTCAAGCTTGTTTTTAAGCAGGCATGCGGTAGTCTTCGTAGAAGTTAAGCAAACGTTTCTGCTGACATATATTGTAAGAAAGAAAGATTAACCTACATATGGAATGTACCGATTCAGCTATTTCAGGTTCATGACTTACAGTATGTCGACATCTGACCATCTAATTGGAATAATAAATTATTATGTAAAATAAGACCTAAATATTACAATTAGATTTTTGAAAAGGAGCAAATAATTAAGGTTTAAAGTCTTAAGGGTTATCACGATTGGTTTAAACATGCACTAAAACAAGACGTAAGTGCAGGTTTGAACCAATAAATTATTGAGATTTGCGATAGATTAATTAGTTTAGGAAATTGTATATTTATTATGTAGAACTACATTTGTATATAGATCTTTTGTTAAATTATTAAGTTTTTGTACTTTTGTGAACAATATCAATAAAGCTATCTATCTATCTATCTATAAGAACCACGACAAAGATCATGATTATAAAAAAACAAGAACTACGACAAAGATAAAGGTCATAACAAAGTCAACAAGGACCACGACAAAAACGATAAGTACCGCGACTTGGAAATATTGACTACCGGTATAAAAAAACAGGGTCACTATAAGAACCACGACAAAGATCATGATTATAAAAAACAAGAACTACGACAAAGAGAAGATTATAATAAAGACAGCAAGGACCACGATAAAGATAATGATTATAACAAAGACAACAAGGACCACAACAAAGACGATAAGCATTGATACATGAAAACTTGACTACCACAAAAACAACAAGGATCACGACTAAGATCATGATAACAAAAACAAGAACTACCACAAAGAAAAGATTATAACAAAGACAGCAAGGACCACGATAAAGACGATAAGCACCGAGACATGAAAACATTGACTACTACAAAAACAACAAGGGCAAATGTGATCATGATAAAGACAACAACGATAATGGAAAAGGACCACGAGGAGAACTACGGCAAGGGCGCGATAAGAATCACTCCATGGGCCGTGATAAGGATCATGACGAGGGCCACAATAAGGATCATGGCAAAGATAACAAGGACCACGACATAGATGATAAGCACCGCGACGTGCAAACATTGACTTCCATAAAAACAACAAGGATCAATATAAGAACCACGACAAAGATCATGATTATATCAAGGAAACATTGACTACCACAAAAATAACGGGGATCACTAAACGGGAACAACAAAGACAGCAAGGACCACGACAAAGACAAAGATTATGTCAAAGATAAAGATTATAACAAAGACAACAAGGACCACAACAAAGACGATAAGCACTGATACATGGAAACATTGACTACCACAAAAACAACAAGGATCACGACTAAGATCATGATTATAACAAAAACAAGAACTACGACAAAGAAAAGATTATAACAAAAACAGCAAGGATCACGATAAAGACGATAAACACCGAGACATGAAAACACTGACTACTACAAAAACAATAAGGATCACTTAAAGGACCACGACTAAGATCATGATTATAACAAAGACAACAAGGACAAAGACAAAGACGATAAGCACCGAGACATGAAAACATTGACTACCACAAAAACAACAAGGATCACTATAAGACCACGACTAAGATCATGATTATAACAAAGACAACAAGGAAAAAGACAAAGATTATAACACAGACAGCAAAGACCACAACAAAGACGATAAGCACCGCGACATGGAAACATTGACTACACAAAACAACAAGGATCTGTATAAGGACCACGAAAAAGATCATGAATATAACAAGGAAACATTGACTACCACAAAAACAACAAGGATCTGTATAAAGACCACGAAGATCATGAATATAACAAGGAAACACTGACTACACAAAACCAACAAGGATCGGTATAAGGACCACGAAAAAGATCATGAATATAACAAGGAAACATTGACTACACAAAAACAACAAGGATCTGTATAAGGACCACGAAGAAGATCATGAATATAACAAGGAAACATTGACTACACAAAGCCAACAAGGATCGGTATAAGAACCACGAAAAAGATCATGAATATAACAAGGAAACATTGACTACACAAAAACAACAAGGATCTGTATAAGGACCACGAAAAAGATCATGAATATAACAAGGAAACATTGACTACACAAAAACAACAAGGATCTGTATAAGGACCACGAAAAAGATCATGAATATAACAAGGAAACATTGACTACACAAAAACAACAAGGATCTGTATAAGGACCACGAAAAAGATCATGAATATAACAAGGAAATATTGACTACATAAAAACAACAAGGATCTGTATAAGGACCACGAAAAAGATCATGAATATAACAAGGAAACATTGACTACCACAAAAACAACAAGGATCTGTATAAGGACCACAAAAAAGATCATGAATATAACAAGGGAACATTGACTACCACCAAAAAAAAAAGATCTGTATAAGGACCATAAAAAAGATAATGAATATAATAAGGAAACATTGACTACCTCAAAAATAAGATCACTAAAGGGCCATGACAAAGTCGATAAGCATCGCGACGTGGAAAAACTGACTACCACAAAAAACGACAAGGATCACTATAAGGACCACGACTAAGATCATCAATATAACAAAGACAACAAGGACCACAACAAAGACGATAAGCACCGGGACATAGAAACATTGACTACCACAAAAACAAGGATCACTATAAGGACCACGACAAAGATCATGATAAAGACAACAAGGACCACGATAAAGATAATGATTTAACAAAGACAACAAGGACCACAACAAAGACGATAAGCACCGGGACATAGAAACATTGACTACCACAAAAACAAGGATCACTATAAGGACCACGACAAAGATCATGATAAAGACAACAAGGACCACGATAAAGATAATGATTTAACAAAGACAACAAGGACCACAACAAAGACGATAAGCACCGGGACATAGAAACATTGACTACCACAAAAACAAGGATCACTATAAGGACCACGACAAAGATCATGATAAAGACAACAAGGACCACGATAAAGATAATGATTTAACAAAGACAACAAGGACCACAACAAAGACGATAAGCACCGGGACATAGAAACATTGACTACCACAAAAACAAGGATCACTATAAGGACCACGACAAAGATCATGATAAAGACAACAAGGACCACGATAAAGATAATGATTTAACAAAGACAACAAGGACCACAACAAAGACGATAAGCACCGGGACATAGAAACATTGACTACCACAAAAACAAGGATCACTATAAGGACCACGACAAAGATCATGATAAAGACAACAAGGACCACGATAAAGATAATGATTATAACAAAGACAACAAGGACCACAACAAAGACGATAAGCACCGGGACATAGAAACATTGACTACCACAAAAACAAGGATCACTATAAGGACCACGACAAAGATCATGATAAAGACAACAAGGACCACGATAAAGATAATGATTATAACAAAGACAACAAGGATCATAACGAAGACGATAAGCACCCGGACATGGAAACATTGACTACCACAAAAACAACAAGGTTAATTATAAGGACCACGACAAAGACAAAGACTATAACAAAGACAACAGGAACTACGACAAAGAAGATAAGTACCGGAGCATAAAAAAATTTACGATCACAAAACCAACCATGATTATTGTAAGGACTACGACAATGTCAACGACAAGAACCACGATAAGGATCAAGACATGAATCACGATATGGATCACGACATAAACTACGATAAGGATCACGATATTCGAACCATTCATCCATCTATTTTATAGGCCTAAGTAGAAATGGGAGTAGAGCTCAAATATGGTTGATGCAAGAGAGTCTTGCTTTGTCTTGTATCACAATACAGTATAACGCGCTGCTTCAAGTTACTGCGCAGAACAGAACGAATCACCCTTGAAGATTACTCCGCGATTCGCACAACTTCCTGTTATTTCAGCCGCATCCTTATTGGCAGGCAAATCTCTGCAGATTAACGACATGTACTTCAAGGAAGCCTGTTTGTGGGGCACCCTACCCTTCCTGCCGAATAATCAATAACCAATTTAGTAGTCGTGTTGTATCTTCAGAGCGGGGCGATAATGCCGTGTGCATCGCACGCGGAGTACTATTTACACACCGCACCGCCAGGCTGCTCCGTCTCGCGAAATTACAGTAATTCGGCTTCACGCCATGAATCATGACTTCACATGACCTTCTACAGTTACACATGGCATTTAACTTCCGGTTCGATAGTTTTTAACCAAAAGGTGAAGTGTGTACGTGCACGCCATAGAAGAGTGCAGGAGGCGGAAGAAAGTAGAGATCATTCTTTAATTTAGACACTGTTCTAACCGTCAGTTCTGAAGACGACACAATTCAGAGCATACAATAAACCAGAGCTAGGAAGCTGGTATCGAAACTGTTCAGTTGTCCGAGGTTGGACCATATCTCTACCGAATGAAAAGTAGTAGCGCAGTTCTCAATTTCATTGAACCAGAACGACAAACATGTACAACCGGGTGGTAACCAAACTTGTGCTCCATTCGTCCACGGTCTTAGAACATGAAAAGAATAAACGAATAATATAAAAAAATAATTAATTCTAATTATAAACTTCGTAACTCCCAATCTAAAATAATGTACCTATATATTTATAATTTATTTTTAAAAACTTCGTCTGCCCAGGCATCCTGAATTGCCAAGAACACAGAATAATGTTATGCATACAAGAAAAATAACTGATTACAGTAAGTAGATCAGTCAAATTTACGTGAACATAGAACATGAATTTTAGAAATAATATAAATTATACATATATTTATCACAATCCTACACCAACGAAAAAAAGGGAGAGGAAGGAACTATAATACAGGGGGACCGCCCGAATGAATCTAATTTCAATTGTATGTGACTGGTAAACGGTTGAAGATAGGACCTCACGGTAACGATTATATGAAAGGAAAACTCAACACATCACCATATCTCTACGTGAGCTCCAGCTGTCACTGTGACGATATCGAGGCGATGAACGATTTCTTGCCAAGCACGTTGGAGCATGTCTTCTGGAATGCTCTCAATAGCCTCTATGATGCGCTCCCGAACATCACGAAGGTCTCTGACTGGGATGGCGTACACTTTATCTTTGTCGTAGCCCCAGAGAAAGAAATCGAGCTGTGTTAAATCCGGAAATCTCGGGGGGCCAAGCGATCGGTCCTCCCCTACCAATCCAACGGCCAGGGAACACGTTGTCTAAAGTCGTACGAACGTCGTTGAACCAGTGTGGAGGAGCGCCATCTTGCTGGAAAAGGATGTTAGGCTGCAGGTGTTCAACTTGTGGGAAGAAGGACTGCTCCAGCATGTCAAGATATGCGGTACCACAAACAGTTTTCTCGGCTGCTCTGACAAACCGCACCACACCAGATTTGCGGATGTCTTTGTGAGGCACCACTCGCCGCACAACGCCCACTGACAGTGGACAATTCGTTGCAATGTTCATTTTGGTACTTGAAGTTCCCGCGAAACTCTTCTTAATGACTTCCGCGGGCTTCGCTCATACGCGGCTTGAACATCTGCAACCATTTCGTCGGATGTTCTACGACCACCACCATGCTTCTTCAACACCGATCCTGTAGCTAAAAATGTATCGTCCCACTTCTTAATGCTTTTAGCAGTTGGATCATCATGGTCAAACACTCGCCAATACTCCCTTTGAACTCTAATAATTGATTTAAACTCCGCATACCACAACGCAGTTTGCGTTTTCATCTGCGGTGTCGCCGTTTTGACAATCGATACAAAGAAACCGTGTCTGCGTACCATCTAACTACAGGATTCGAAACTTTTTGAGTTTTCCTTTCATATAAACGTTACCGTAAGGTTCTATCTTCAACCGTTCACCAGTCACATACAATTGAAATTAGGTACATTCGAGCGGTCCGTATAAATGGTTTTTCAGGACTGCTACAGACCTTTTAATGGTTGAAGTGATTATTTTAGGAATAATGTCAAGGATTCCAAATTTTTAAGAGTGTTAACAGTTAATTGTGGGATGGTACCCGTCGCTCCGACCATTAAACCATCCACTTCCCAGGTGCCTTCCATCTGATATTTTTCTCGAAAATACGGAATGGTATGTTCATAAATTTGTTGTTTCTCTTTGTTGACATTGGTGGTTGGGTCTGGCTAATCTCAAATCTAAGATAGAAATCATATAACCTTTTCTATTACGGAATACGGAACTACGTGTTGGGATCCCTATAGAATATATCAGATAAATTCCTTAGAAAGAATCCAGTATAGGGCAGCGAAATTTGTTAAAGGTAAAAGAGAAGATGGGAACGATACGATAAAAGAACTTAAATGGGAAACTTTGGAAAACAGACGTAGGAAAACTAGAATAACATCATTGTATAGAGCACATCTAGGTCAGAAAGCATGGGTAGACATAACGGCTCGGTTAGAAAAGCCAACGTACTATGGTAGGAACGATCATGATTTTAAAATCAAATGTAGGAAACAGAAAACGGATGTAGGTAAATTCTCATTTTTAAATAGAACTATAAATGATTGGAATGACCTACCTGCAGCGGTCTTTGAGGGCTGTCCTTCCTTAAGGAGATTCAAGAAAAATTTAAAAAGTTGTGTATAAAGTGCAAATTAAAATTAAGGTGACATTCAACATGTAATTTTTTAAGGTGACATGTATTTATCTAGCATGACGAGTTTACTTCCTTGGTTTGAATTGTAAATTATTTAAAAATAGCGTGTAAGAGGGCCTTAGACTAGAAATGTTTAGTTTAAATGTAGTTCTGTTTATAAGTATGCATAAGGATGCAATTATTTGACTTATTTGAACTGTTGTATCAGTGAAGCGAGGTGAGTCAGTGAAGTTATGGTTTTACAGTGCAGTGAACAGTTCCGATCAGTGATAATTTATAGCGTCAATGAAATGTGTTCTATAGTGTCAGTGAAATGTGTTACAGAGTGTCAGTGAAATGTGTGCTAAAGTGTCAGTGAATTGCGTCATAGTGCCACTACAGGGAATGAGATGAGAGTAAAGTGAAAGACTATTGAAACTTATGTACGACCTATACATAATTATGTACGTTGTGTTGTAAAATTAGGTGTTTTATTTTATGTTTTATTATTATTGTGTTAAATTGTATTGTGTATTCTTAATGTATTGTGTATAAAATTGTATATGTGTTGTAAATTGTATTATGTATTGTAAATTTTATTGTGTATTGCTTATCATTTTATTGTGTATTGTTAATATTGTATATTCCACTGCCACCGGGTGCTTGCCCACTTGCAGTGTAAATAAATACATACATACATTACATTTCTAACTTATCTGAAACTAATACGACCTTCAAACTCAAATCTAAGAGTTGGGTCCTGCACCTTTTCATGGACCTCAAAGGATCTTTTTCTACAAACTATACAATTATGATTCTAGCCTCATTATAATAAATAATAATGAACATTTTCATTTTATCAAAAGAAATACGCCTTCTTTGTTCAGAAGGGGAAAAAAAAACAATATTTGTACTCTGAAAATATTCGTTCAACGTCACAAGACGTTACTGGAGCAAATCTGAAATATTATACATTATATCTTACTATCATCAAGTGAACAACTACTTTGTGAATCTAATAGTACATCTCGTATGTGGGTCATAATATGAAACCCATAACTATTTTCAAGAAAATATTTAATTTCTGTTGTAATGACAGCTAAGAAGTTCGTATCGTAATTCCGATGTTGAACTTGGAGTGTAACGCAACCGAATGTATAGCAGCATGAGATGTGAACAGACCAGCAAAACAAACAAGTATTGACGGCTGGTAAATAAACTTGTCTTTCAACCAACATTTAACGAAAAATATTCCAGAAAAAATTAAACGTGTTACACACTCCTGTTTGCACAACTATTTTTACTTTTTTGAAACTATGCATAATATTAACATTACGTAAATACAGTAATACAATAGGTTTGGAAGTAAATCCCGAAAAGACAAAGTATATGATTATGTCTCGTGACGAGAATATTGTACGAAATGGAAATATAAAAATTGGAAATTTGTGTTTTGAAGAGGTGGAAAAATTCAAATACCTGGGAATAACAGTAACAAATATAAATGATACTCGGGAGGAAATTAAACACAGATTAAGTATGGGAAATGCCTGTTATTATTCGGTAGAGAAGCTTTTGTCATCCAGTCTGCTGTCAAGAAATCTGAAAGTTAGAATTTATAAAACAGTTATATTACCGGTTGTTCTTTATGGTTGTGAAACTCAGACTCTCACTTTGAGAGAAGAACATAGGTTAAGGATGTTTGAGAATAAGGTGCTTAGGAAAATATTTGGGGCTAAGCGGGATGAAGTTACAGGAGAATGGAGAAAGTTACACAACACAGAACTGCACGCATTGTATTCTTCACCTGACATAATTAGGAACATTAAATCCAGACGTTTGAGATGGGCAGGGCATGTAGCACGTATGGGCGAATCCAGAAATGCATATAGAGTGTTAGCTGGGAGGCCGGAGGCAAAAACCTTTGGGAAGGCTGAGACGTAGATGGGAAGATAATATTGAAATGGATTTGAGGGAGGTGGGATATGATGATAGAGACTGGATTAATCTTGCTCAGGATAGGGATCAATGGCGGGTTTATGTGAGGGCGGCAATGAACCTCCGGGTTCCTTAAAAGCCAGTAAGCAAGTAATACAATAATAACAGAATAGTTCACTTTGTTCAAAATCTAATCTATTAATATAAATTAACAATATTCTTCAGACTATTCACGACTCACAGAATGATACTATGCGTTGTTTATGTGAACTGCGTAGGCCTATCGCCTGTAGCGGGCGGAAGCAGGGCGAGAAGCGGGTGACATCTATACTCCTCGCTGTACTCAACTGAAATCTAGTGTTTTGGTACGAACTTCCTACCTATGCTCGTAATCTTTGCCTAGCGGTCCTAGCTATACACACACGTGATAAGGCTGATGTGAAGCGGAAATCGCAGAAGAGATTATCGCTATTATGATGATAATCATGTAATACTTCAGCAGTTTCCAAAGTTGTTTAGGAGATCGTGATAAGCGCATACGATATGGAATGAATAACAAAAATTACTTCGCTCTATGCTTAGATTTTCTTCTTTAAATAACATTTTCGCGAGACATAGATCCAGACCGATATTTTCCAAGCCGTGCGTACTGCGCATGTGCACTTCATCAGTTACGGAACGTCGCAGAATATCGGATTTTACTAAATTGATTTCTAAATTACAACGAAAGTTTCAACCTCCCGTTTTCTATTCGCAACACAGATTTCACTGACGTATAAACTGTTTCTTTATTCATTTTATTAAAAAAAATTATAGAATTTCTCCATGTGGAAATTTAATTACACCTAAATTACAAACACGCTCTGTCTATTCCAATTTTTTATAATATATTAATGTAATATTTTCCGTCATTTTCACTTCGTCTGATCGTACGATGCATAGAATATTCGAGATGCTGCTCTGGAGTGAAAACATGACATTAACAACACAAAGATTAAGAGATGATAATACGTTCAATTTTCATTAAAACAAAGCAGGCTACGTGAAGTAGAAATCTCATCAATAACAGAATACGGACGCCCTATGCCAGTGATGTCAAAGCAAGCGCATTTTTCTGACCTTGACGTCGTGCGCGGGCAGCAAGCGCTAAGTATGGAAAGAGGAAGGGTTGTGTATACGAATAGGCAACTTGCTGGATTAAGAAAACAGTGGTGCACAAACTTCAAACGGAACTGAAATTTTATGTCGTTATTTTTATATGGCTTCTTTCTGTTTAATATGATCTATATTGTCTGTAAAACAAAAGTACTAACACTGATTTCTTAATATTGCACTTGTGTTTTAAATCTTAATAACATAATAGAGAGTTAAGAAGGAATATTCACTTAAATTCCATAGTAGTATAATATTATACTGTATTAAGTGGATGAAACACATCATTCATAAAGAAAGTGATATTCCAAAGAAAGAGATTGAATATGACATGACAAGTTGGAATTTATATTGATGATGTCTTTAGCCTTACAAAAGTAATCAATAAACTAATCAAAACAATATTACGGTACAAAGCAAAGTTACCTAGGTACTGTATCTGTTTTAAGTGTAACTAATATTACATAACAAAACTCTTATCGCATTATGCTTTTAAGGTGATATTTGTGAGCAACTTCCTATCATCAGAATATTAAATTATTTTCTCGAAATGTACTAAAGCTATAGAGCTGACATTTTTACAACACATGGGCACGTATCTTTTGCTTATGATGTAACAGTAGTTGCTTTGTTAATTCATTTCCTTATAAACAATTTCCATGCGAATATTTTCAAAATTTTCAATACACTATCTTCAGTAATACGTATTTACGGTATATTAGATTTACGAAAACATCCTGTAAGGCTACTAAATAAATAGGCCTAATCTGAAAATTTCACTTTTCTATAAAAAAAAGTTGTGAAAATATTTCTTTTGAATAAAAAAATCAAACTTGTGAAAAATGAGCATTAAAATTAAAACTTACATTCTTATAATGCACTTATACTTCTCAGGCAAATCTGAAAATTAACATGGATACAGTTTTAATAAGTTCTCTTCCCTTTATCTATTGAATCAGTGCTGGCTATCCCTGAATATAGCTCGACCAAGCGGCATATACTTCCTCTTTCTTCTGTCTCTTTCCTTTCCGCTGTCAAGCGCTCCGGCTCTCCTGTGCTCTAAAGCGCGCGCTTGCTCCTATGGGCATCAATTGACAAGACTGGGCTATGCGCTCAGGTGTTTCATAATTATAGCACAAACTACAGAAGTGATTAGAGGACAATGAAACAAGCCAAAAAGTATTCATAAACTTAAATAAACTTAGACAATAGCTAATAAAAACGAATGAATAACGATAGTTTTTAATTGACCTCAAGATCACCTGATCTCAAAACATTATATTTTTTCTTGTGGGGCTATTTGAAGTGGAGGGTCTATCAGAACCGACCACGAGACCTGGAAGTGTTAAAACTAAGAATTATGAATGAGATACAACAGATCAACCGAACAATGTTGCTGAGAACATTAAACAGTTTCCAGTTTCCGTGAATGGGCGTCATTTGAATACCTTCTATGAACTGATAGCGAGAAGTGACAAAATAAAATACTGTTAAATTGTTTTTATTATTTTTTTAATTATATGCTTTGCATTAGTATTGTATGTAGTTAAATTTCAAAGCTGCATATCCATTTTCTAAGCCAACGATGCATATTCAACCCCGTACGGGTTGAAGCGCGCAGCGAGCAGATTGTTCTGCGCGCATATAACTTCACTTCTCCTACCGAAAGAAACTCCTTGGCACAGTCTTTATATATGTATTAGTTTTTGAAAACACTACTTTCTTCACCCAATATAACATATGTAGACAGAATTTCTTCATAAAATTAAAAAAAGAAGGAGGGATGTAAGCAGTATCCCAAACTTTTTATTCACCTCTTACTACTGAATTAGTGTTAAAAACGCTTGGACATATATTCTTTCAAACAACAAAAACCCATTCAAAAGAAAATAATTACTCTTAAGCCAAGATAAAAATAAGATCTGAAAAAAGGTTAATACAAATCTTACTAGAATCATAAGATATGAATTTACCTTCTTGTAAAAGACTTTAATCAATGGCAGAATGCTCCTACAGCTTAAAAGCATTTTCAGAGGTATTGTACAAACACACGAATTGCTTTTAATAAGCCTGTAGTCAAAATAAAAGTTCAAAGCACTTTCATTTCTTGCTGAGTGGAAAGAAAGGACGGGATAACAGATGTATAGACCTGCTGGCAGAAAAATTAGAGAAAATATAATAGGGGATGGCTTATACAGTTTTTCTCATGACAGAGCAATGTTACCCCCACTATTTGCCGTCTCTCTTCTCTTTATCGCTTTTCGTAGTCCCTCATCCCCACTCCGATCTGTGTAATTTTGTAAAGAGGCATGGAATAAAATAAAAAAAATGCAGACTAAACCACATGAAATTCATCTGCTACTCTGAATCACGCTTCAACTTTTTCATGCAGGATTATAATGGTAAAATTCATAGTATTTTGTTTCGGTGTTCCCATAGCAACTCACTACTGCATGTATGGAAGAGGTATTGTATTTCGCATTGGAAAAACACAACAAGAAGTTTCCTATGACCGACGAGAGCTTGTATTTAAATTGTATTGGTAGCATTGTATGTGTAAGTCATAAAGGAGCACTCTATCACAGATGGCTTTATGGTTTGAATTTAATGGTTTCTTGCTTAATAAAAAAAAACTATCAATTTAACTTTCAGCCTAAACTATTTAATAAATAAGGACAACAGACTCAACTACACAAAATTTCTAGGATTTTTTATAGACTCCAGTTTAACATGAGATAAGCACATCGAATACATATGCACAAAGCTATCAAGAGTTTTATATTTGTTAAAGAAATTAACTACTTGCGTTTCTCAAAATTATTTAAGATGTGCCTACTTTTCTTTCTTTCAGTCGATAATTCGATATGCCCTAATTTTCGGGAGAAATGGAACCAAAATTGGAAGCGTCTTGATTTTACAAAAGAAAGCCTTTAGAATTTTATGTAAATCAAACTATCTGGAACATTGTCGGCCACTTTTCAGACAATCACGGATTTTAACAATCATAAATTTGTATATATATGATCTAGTACTTTACACTCGACAAAATATCGACAATTACTCATTAGTGGCCAATATACATGATCATGAAATTAGAAATAGTGAACAAATTAATATTCCATATTGTAGATTACACAAGAGCAACACAAACTTTTAATTGTGGGGATGAAATTATATAATCAGCTCCCAAGTAAATATTACAAATTACCAATCAATAGCTTCAAAACTAGATTTTACAATTGGTTATTAAATAATCCTTTTTATTCTGTTGCTGAGTTTTTCAACACAAATTTATATGAAAATTCTATTTTAATAAATAAGTTTAATTGCAATTTAGTTAGTTTTCTTCAATTTAAAAGTTTCAAATTATTTCATGTTTTCATTGTATTACTTAAATTTTACTGTTTCTTTTATTAGTGTTTTTAAATGTATTTATATGTTTTTCAATGTATTCTGACGAAGCCTAAAACTGTATGTCTAATGGCCAAATAAATTGAATTGAATTGAATTGAATTGAATTGAATTGAATATCGCGCAATGTTATCTGTGATTGTAAAAACACTTGAAATATTTCAACAGATTTATTGTGACGAGGAAATATTGAACATATGAAAGTCAAACAAGCAAAGAACGATGTCATTTTTTGAACAAAAATTGACAAAATCAGTTTTTTTAAGTCGGTGTAGGATGTTTTTTGTACGTACATCAGCGGTGACCAAACTGGGTATCGTGATTACATCGTGTAATCAAAGACATTCATACCGGTAAGGGGAGTTTTCTGTCTAGCTCACGTACTGAAGGTAAGCAGTGTCGGTACCATGTCCCTCTACAAACCCTCTATCTCTACGAAGGTTTCGTACAGAAAGGGAAGAGGAATTTATTCGCTGTTCTGTCGGAGAAAATGTAGTATGTTGCTTTGCTCAACGGTTCAATTAATAGTCACTTACAAGGAGAGGACACGCTCTGTATATCACCGAATAGAATAAGATTGTGTGAGATGAAAGTACAAGACGTACTGTTTAAAGTCATACCTGATATGAGTGGTCAATGACCCCTCGTTTTGGAAATATTGGCTATTGTTTGTGACATACTTCCGTTAGGTGCCTAATAGGGAAGCATTAGAATGTGTAACAGCGTAGCCCATATGGTTGGATGCTGAGTTATTATCAAGGTAACGTGAGTTCGAATCTTAACTGGTTCTACTTTTTTTTCTTTTAATAATGATTAATATTGTGATCACAGTTATCTATTTACATACCTATATCATATTTCTCAATGTATTGAATGCTTCATCATGTTTAAAACAAATTACTAATTAACTAACATTGTATTGTAAAGGATAAACAATGAAATACTGCTTACATAAGAAAGTAAGATATCTCACTGGTGTCTGTTCTATTTGTGTAGCAGCTATTCCATTTCATTTTGTACCCGATTCATTATGATGTCATAAAAACACACAAAACATACATATTTCCTGCAACATGCACAGCAAATGAAAGAAGATTTTCCACAGTCACACACATTTTTCCGCACTTCTGCTGCGAAACAGATATCCTTCACATTCACAAACACTTCTCGTTCGTTTATCAATTTTGATGCATACCAGCATATTTCAACATGGCTTTGAATATAGGAACTGACAACTGAAAGTGAATTATTATAATAATAATAATAATAATAATAATAATAATAATAATAATAATAATAATAATAATAATAATAATATAATAATAATAATAATAATAATAATAATAATAATATCAAGCTTTAAAAAACGAGAAGACATTAGGACTCGAACTCGGGTTGCCTGGGTGACAACTCAGCACCCAACCATATGAGCTACGCCCTTATACAGACTAATGCTTCCCTATAGGCACCTAACGGAAGTATGTCATAAACAATAGCCAATATTTCCAAAACGAGGGGTTATTGGCCACCCATACCAGGTATGACTTTAAACAGTGTGTCTTGTACGTTCATGTCACAAAATCTGATTTAATTCGGTGATATACAAAACGTGTCCTCTCCTTGTTAGTATATACTGGATGTTCAGTTCAAAATGTGTCGTGGCTCGCTGTACGTCGTCATGTGGCTAGCCGATGAGCCTAGAGAATTCAATCTTCCTACACTTCCGCAGAGGCGTATTACCTAAATGCGAGAGAAGTTGCCTAGCAAGCACGGCGTTCATTTTGAAGATTACTTACCGATACGTAGGGTAACGCCAGTAGTGGCAAGAATGTGAACTGCTGGTAAACACGTACTGAAGTGAGTTTTTTTTTCTTACTGTCGGGATATGGGGAGAGGGTTAAGACGATTACTTACGTATTTGTTAACTTGGACGGTAAACATGGACACGGAGCATTTTGATTTGTGTTGTGGAATGTTGCCGTACGCAATCGATGATAACAAATACCCTACGTACGACTTGCCCGCGCAAAACACAGTTCGAAAGAGGTTATGGTAGCACACAGACTTTACAGACCGCCATCTGTTGCTACGACGTTCAAGTTATACCGTACACGTTCTCAAGTTCAGATTGAACGCCTTGATTAATAGGCAACTTCTCTGACATAAAAGCTGAAACTCGCTTCAAATCGCTGACTCACAACAGTGACGTCATGACACACTTTGAAATGAACACCCAGTAGAAGCGACATTACAGGACATTACGCTGGATACACAAGCATAACAGGTATTATTATTATTATTATTATTATTATTATTATTATTATTATAACATATTGATAAAGGCTCTGGATTGTTTATATTATGCGGCTAAGAAACATCTTCGATTTAAAGTGTTGATGAAATGCCACCGGCGTAGCTCAGTCCGTTAAGGCGCTTGCCTTCCGATCCGGAGTTACGCTCGGGCGTAGGTTGGATTCCGCTTGGACTAACTACCTGGGTGGGTTTTTTCCAACCGTAAGGCGAATGTCAGGTAATCTTTGGCGAATCCTCGGCTTCATCTCGCAAAATACCATCTCGCTATCACCAATGCCATCGACGCTAAATCACCTAGCAGTTGATACGGCGTCGTTAAATAACCAAATAAAAAAATACCACCACATCCACCACCTTTAAAACTGACCACATGACAGTTCCCTAAGTAATTTTAATTTTATTTACGTTCCAAATACTTATTTCACAATCAAAGTTTTTGTTTTCAGATTGTTAGTCATCTAATTATTCTGTCACACAATGGTGATTAAATCTATTCTATTGTACTCTAAAAACTTTGAGTATTATCTGAGAACAACCAATATGTTTTACAATAATTTAAAGTAGTAAAACTTCTTTAAAGTGAGAACTTTACAGTTGCTCTGTAACTTCGAGTCTCTTACAACACAGAAAAGTTATTGGACAGCACGGGAAGGAAACAACTTGTACAACACAGCTACCAATGTTAAAATACTAATTGCTTATCAACAGTAAACTTCCTAATCACGGCCAAACTTTCGCACAGCTCGTTGTCATGGCATCTCGTTACAGAAGTTTCATCTCCAGAGTTACGTTACGAGGTTTCGCCTGGCTTCCTTCATCTGTTCTATATTGTTAACCACTGTCGTGATTAGCATTTCGTTTGTATATAGAGTTCTCCTTGTTATTTCAATTTTGAATTTTTTATATGAACCTTATACAGGGTTTTCCGAGGTGGTGTTACAAACTTTCAGGGATGATAGCGAAGGGCACATGTATCAGTAATTTGAGATAAGGAACCCTGGGTCCGGAAATGATCCAGTCGAAAGTTACAAGCAAAAATAGTTGTGTGGAAATGAAATAATTTTATTCCTCTGTACACCTTATTTATGTGTATTTATCTGTACATCTTATACATACTCTATTCATCTGACGTTATTTACGTTGTCTACTTACAGTATTCCATTCAGTGCGCTGTCTGAGGGATGGGGACAGGAAACTACACTAAAGCAAGGCAGATAGCGTAAAATGTGTAACAGACATGGTCGGTCCTGATATACACGTCTGTAGACAGCAGTGTATGTGTACAAGTTGCAGTGTCCTGTCGATCAGTCCTAGTGAAATGGAAGAGCAGGCTACACGAGAGCGGAATAAGCAGACATGATTTTCGAAAACGGATGAGCCAATGGGAACAGTAGACAAGCTCACAGATTGTATCGGGGCAAGTACCCACGTAGGAGACATCCGGCCTATACCATCTTTCCACGATTGTTCCAAAGTTTAAGGGAAGGAGGGCACATGGTGCCAAATTACAATTCCATTTCCACACAACTATTTTTGCTTATAACTTTTGACTCAGTCATTTCCGGACCATGGCTCCTTATCTCAAATTGATACATGTGCCCTTCGCCAACATCCCTAAAAGTTTGTAACACCACCTCGGAAACACCCTGTATTTACATACAAAAATCCAATCCCGTATCACCATGACGACCACATGATTATATCATAGTCTAGTATATACAGTCCCGAAGTTTGAGTTGTTGAGAGTACTAAAAACAATAGACTGTGCCGGTACTATTTCACATTGTCTGTGATGAGGTGACAGTAGCGATCCTATTGTTTAGCAACTATCTGTGGATGCATATTCCCTATGTATTGAGCTTCGTGACTGTATACACTAGACTGTGATTATATTCTCTGACAGATCTTTATAAAACATAAATGAATAATGGTGAATAAAGTATTGTATGTGAGAAGTAGAAGCAAAATTTTGCCTAAAATCCTCTATTACGAAACGATATTTTACGCCCAACACGAAGGTTTCGGTTTTATATCAAGTGTGAATTTTACTATTAGACCCTAAATTTTTGTTGTAAAACTTGTAAATACTTAAATTCCCTCCACATGTTGTACTTGAATCTTCACAAACAAGACCTGTCTAACACTCGTTTTAGTCCTAAGACAGAGATGGGCATTTCCTTCCTCGAGGTGCGAACTCTAAACCTACTTAAAAATTATAGAGCAACTACTCTGCGTAAAGTGAATGAATACTTGACTCGTTATAGATACGAAATTATTAGAACTCGTCCTGGAAGCTATAATCACATATACAGGGTGATTCATGAGGATTTACCGTCACTTACGGAGCTTTTTTCCGAAGACATTCTGAGCAAAAAATGTTATATAAACATTTGTCCTAATCTAAATATTTTTAGAGTTATACTTATTTGATGAAGTTGTTTGTGAAATACCTTTATCATTTAGTTTTAAGGGTAAAAGAATATGACAGATAAAGGATAAACTATTCAGTAGTATAATTTCTTTAACTGGCTAGTGTTCTGAAGCTAAAAATGTGTTGTTTATTCCATAGTTGCCTTGTACAGAATTTTTTTTTTTCGATTTTTAAATATAAAGTTATATTTTTCTTACGCATTTATCACAACAATTGTTACAAATCACGCCACTCTTGTAAGTTCTTCACGGCTGTACATTACGATGCATAATTAAACTGTGAAGAATCAAGTTCCTAAAGTAGTATCATTTTTAACCATTTCTAAGATACATGCGTAAGAATAATGTATTTTTTTAGTTAAAAATTAAAACACAAAATCTGTACAAAGTAATTAACAAGACATTTTTAGCTTCAGAAAACTAGCCAATTAAAGAAAGTATAGACCTACTTCTGAATAGTTCCTTCTCTATTTCTAATATTTGTTTACCCTTAAAACTAAAGAAAAAAGTATTCTGGCAACCGTGCTGGAAAGTTCTCGCTGTCTCGGCAGTCGAGCGCATGTCCGGCAGAAGGGAGGGCGCGCGCTCGACTCCCGGGGCAGCGAGAACTTTGCAGCACGGTTGCCACAGTATTTTACTAACTTCAAATTAATGTAACTCTGAAAATATTGAGATTAGGACACATGTTTATATGACACTTTTTTGCTCAGAATTTCTTCGGAAATAAGCTCAGTAAGTGGCGGTAAATCCTCGTGAATCACCCTGTAGAAGTAAAAAAAAAATATTATATTAAAAATATTAGGTCTTTTACATTTCTCTGAGACTAACATCACCTAAAATACAGAGAGAACAAATGAAAATATTGGAAATTTGGTTCGCTAAAGTTTCCATTTGATATAAATGACGTATGTTTTATAAATCGATAGAAGAAGGAACATTTGTAAAACATCCCACGTCACAGTGCTGTGCAGCGATGGATTTTGAATTATAAAAGTCAGCGAGGCAAACCTGAAGCACTTTATTTAGAACATGTGTATGCATGCAGACAAAACAGTGAATAAAAAATTGATCGAAATAATGGCGATGTATAAATAGAACACGTGTGGGAGAACTTACAACAGACATTGGCGATGGTGTTCCTGATATTATTGTTCATTCCCGTGCATCAGACGTGACGAAAACAGAAGTAGAATGGTGCCAATTTCCATCTAGAAAACTAAATGGAGAAGAATTTTCCATTGTCATTATTGCAAGAATGGACTTAGTTCTAAGTGACCTAAGTTCCGAAATCTCAGTCAGAGTGGGTTGTACTCACTCCTCTGTTAGACCCATTAGTGCTGGCGTTCCACAAGGCTCTATCTTAGGTCCGATATTATTCAATGTATATACTTCGGACATTTCTGCAACACCAACTGCACAAATTGCTATGTATGCAGACGATACAGCTATTTATGCAACCCATCGCAACATTAATATAGCCTCAAATCACCTTTAGGAAGCCTTAAGCATCATATGCCCTTGGCTTGAAAATTGGCGCATCGCATTGAACTACAATAAATGTGAAGCAATGATATTTACTTTGTGTCGTCCTGCTAATCCTCCATGCATAAATCTTTCAACCAACGTGTTACCGTGGAAACCAAAGGATGAAGCTGTAAAATATCTTGGAGCGCAATTAGATCGCCGTCTGTCATGGAAACATCACATCAACAACAAACTTAAATTGGCCTACTCAAGACTCGCTAAGTTATATCCGCTCCTCAACAAGAAATCCAGTGGCGTAGCGTCAATGTGAGCTAAAAAGCTCAGCTTCCCCAGTTAATAATAATTTCATAATAAACGTGCCGTTTATGAAGAAAATTATTTATTAATTTTAATACAGTTTATATTTATGCGTTAAATATTGTGATGCGGCAGCTCAGGATGATTTCTGATGCAGCATTAAACAAGAAGCCTGCACACGCCAGCTTCCAAGCAGACTGGTTTCTTTCACTCATTCTTCTGTGTAACCCATCCCGCAGATTCTCCATCCCTTTGTAACTAAACTACCCTTGTCGCAAGGCACGGAAGAAGCTAGCTTTTACATTGAAAGTTTCCGAGTTGTCCCTTTCATGAGGGTTTGTTCAGTTGAAGTGTTAGTGTGCATTGCGGCTGATATGATAAATAATGAGCGAAATAACAGTTCCTGACACCAATTTACTTGAATTTTTAGGACAATTCTATTATCAAGACTGACTTACGAACAAAAGTGCGATTTAAAAAACAAATGACCGTGTCTATTTGTTAGAGATATGTGTAAACCATGAAATCATATTTTACTACGTACCATTTGAGGTCATGTCTTATTGGTGTTACGAGGTTCCAACCAATCTTCGGACTGCTGGCTTGACATTGACTACTATTTATTTTAAGACTATGTTTTTGTAATATGTTTTCTCGTATGTACATGAAAGAGAACTTGAGTTAGCTTCCCCTGCTCAAAATTTCATGCTACGCCACTGAAGAAATCATCTCTAAAGCTACAAAAATACATGCTATTTTACACATCTCTATTACGACCTCTACTGCTTTATGCCTGCCCTGTCTGGGGAGGAGCTGCAATAAGTGAAATTAAACACATCCAGTCATTTCAAAATAAAGTCCTACGAATTTCACTCAATTCTCCTTGGTTTGTCCGTAACAGCCAACTACACAGAGAAACTGGTATTGACACAGTCAAACAGTTTATTCATTCGTAAGCTAAGAAGTTCTATAACAACATAGAAAATATATATTTTGATGTACCGAAGTACATATGATATTTCCATGCAGATATTCTGCGTCATCATATGATGAAAGAGTGATGGAACGGAGAAACACTCTCCGGCGCCGGGATTTGAACCCGGGTTTTCAGCTCTACGTGCTGATGCTTTATCCACTAAGCCACGCCGGATACAATTTTTCTCCGTTCCATCACTCTTTCATCATATGATGACGCAGAATATCTGCATGGAAATATCATATGTACTTCGGTACATCAAAATATATATATATATGATATGCGTAATAAATCACTTTGTGATTTAGACGGCGCCCATACCGTCGGATCCCGGCCAACCAGTCACTCATTCGAGTGCCCCTCAACACATGTATGGACTTCGGTCCTGCGTTCATAGACATCTATGACGTAGTGGAGAGGGCGGCCACTAGAGGGAACCCAAGAGATGGAGCTTAATCTGAGACGATTCTGACCGGCGTCGGGGTTGTATCCGGCGTGGCTTAGTGGATAAAGCATCAGCACGTAGAGCTGAAAACCCGGGTACAAATCCCGGCGCCGGAGAGAATTTTTCTCCGTTCCATCACTCTTTCAACATAGAAAATGTTCCAGGCGCCATCCACTACTCTCTCGGAAGGAAGTCCACATTTCCCACCAGAATCAAGAGCCGACTTCCAATGGACCTTATATTATAATCAAAATTTATCATCACACCAACCTATGCAAACAATTATTTATTAACCATTATTTTTGTTCATTGAGGAGCCCAATCTAGGCTGTCCTCAATTCAGTGTCATATATTGTATTTATATTTTTTAGAAATGATCTGTATAGCGCTAAATGCGCTGATCGATCAATAAATTGTTTAAAAAAAGAAGTTCCGAAAGAAGTGGTTCTAAGAACTTTTGTCGTCTTCTAAGTTTCATCATCCTCGTTAGGGTTTCGAACTCGCGACTCTCGAATCCAGCGACGAGTATGGTAACCACTGGGCTGACTTTCGTAGTATTAGTCGTAGAATAATTTCATTTTATCGCTGTGCAAACGTTGTGAAAATTTCACAGAAAATATTAGTGAGGTTTGAATGAACCCGCAGGTGCGTGAAATGACGGGACGACTAAATTCGATTATCGCACACAAAGCGAGGAGCACGCGACCCGGCAGAGGTTTCCGCGACTTCAGCTCGCATTAATTAATGCTAAACTCCATTTCGAAATTTGTTTTTGTCAACAAGATCCCCTACCATCGGCTGCTTTTAATTATTCACGAATACGTATCCAAGCAACCGCGATCTTGTGACGTGAAGATTTATTGCCAACTTGTTGGAGTTTGTTTATAGCTGGAATTAAAAGCGACTCCAAGTTGCAGATTTTCGTCTTACACTTTTATGTTTGAAAGGTCTATATTCGAATCTCGAAACATCTCCTTCTCAGAAATGTTTTATTTTCTGCTCTCTTTCTACCATCGTTGATGTAGTAACTACACTTTTTCAATTTCAATTTCAGAAAAACTAAACTTGTAGGCCTATTCAGAAAAGATCAGATCAATTTCGGAAACAGTAAAGTTTATTTTGGAAAAAGTAATTCCAAATTCGGAAAAGATAATTTCAAATTCGGGAAAGGCAATTTCAAATTTAGAAAAGGTAATTCCAAATTCGGAAAAAGTAATTTAAAATTCGAAAATACTAATTTCAAATTCGAAAATACTCATTTCAAATTTGAAAATACTAATTTCAAATTCGAAAATAGTAATTTCAAATTCGAAAAACTATTTTACACTGTACAACTGAGAGCCTTTACAAACAAATTTACTTTATTTATTTATTTAATTATTTATTTATTTATGTATTTATTTATTTATTTGTTATTTACTTATTTACTTACTTATTTACTTATTTATTTATTTCTTTATATTTTTATTTATTTGTTTATTTATGTCTTTATTTATTTATTTATACGTTTATTTGTTTCCTTCTTTACTTATTTATTTATTTGTTTCTTTATTTACTTATTTATTTATTTGTTTCTTTATTTACTTATTTATTTATTTATTTATATTTTATTTATTTACTTATTTATATTTTATTTATTTATTTATTTATTTATTTATTTATTTATTTATTTATTTATTTTGCTAATAATTGTAACATAAAATATAATAAGTTATATACAGAAAAATTTTAGCTCGCCTCTGAAAGAGTAGAACTCGTGCTCAGGGGCGGATTCCTGAATTTAAATTAAGAAGTATATAATACAATGTGTTTTATGACTACTACACAATAAGAATATATACATTTAAATTTACAATTTTTCAATTTTTATAAAATCCATACATAATTTTTTTTTTAAATTTAATACTAGAACTATTAGAATTGACAAGATTAGGATATTAATATATAAATTTGTTATATATTCTTGGGCCTAAATTACTGATTAGTTGACTTACTGGTTGATCACCTTCTTGAACTTTCTCGTAGGAAATAATTTTATTCATTCCGACGTTTCTGACATAAAATCCAAGTTAGTATATTTAGATAAGATCTACTGATTGTCTTAAGAATGTTTCTGTAACCTAAAGATGATGTAAATATATTTATAGAGTCTGCCGATTGAGTAGTAGGCCTATAAAATAGTTTTCCGAATTTGCCATTACTTTTTTTCCAAATTTGAAATAACTTTCTCCGAAATTAACTTTACTATTTCAGCTTTTTTCTGTATTTCCTGCATTGTTCCGAAAATAACAAAAAGAGAAAAGAATGTCCATGTATACAAAATTTGAAACTATGTGATGTAGCAACAGATTTCATAGTACAAATACATAAAGCAAAATGCCTATAAATTATTGTTTCTAGTTTGATTTACTCTAGTATTTAATAACATTAAGTGATAACACACGGTCACTGCTTAGATCGTTTCAAGGTTATGCACTGTTACTTAGAACGTTCCTATATTTAAATAATTTTATAAAAGTAAGATGAGTCTATACAATTGTGAAAATGGATACCGGTGTAGGGTGACCAGACGTCCTCTTTTGTCCGGACATGTCCTCCTTTTTAGGCCTTTGTCCGGGGTTCGGGCTGATTTTTTAAAAAATCAAGAAATGTGCTCCTTTTCATAACTTGTATGCCTGATATTTTGAAATTATCTGATTTGACGCCATTTTCAAGTAATTTTCCTCTAGGTAACAGCAGTATCGAAAAAAATACTCTTTGGCAACAATCATAACTCCCTTTGCATACAAAGTAATATTAAATTAACATTTTGTGCTGTCTTTTTATGTATTTTGATAATTATGGTCCCCTTGGCTTTCATATGTAGTTAACTGTAAAATCATTTTTTACTATTACGTTTTATCATAAGTATACTGTAATAAAATAGTTTTTGACATCATTTTAAGTATAATATAGGCCTAAGCCTAAATCTAATGGGGTAGATATTTTCTGGCCTCTTTAATAATTAAAGTTCCCTTGACTATCATATATAGCTGACTGTAAAAGCAATATTATTAAGTTTTATCATAATTATTTTGTAATATTAACATACTACTAAGTATGATATAAGCCTTAATCTGTACTGTAAATATTTTGTAAGAAAATAGATATTGACGTAGTTTGAAGTATAATACAGGCTAAGCCTAAATCTAAGTACATATTTTCTGTCCTCTTTTTTCGAACAATTCCTCCTCTGTATGTATGTATGTATGTATGTATGTATGTATGTATGTATGAATGTACGTATGTATGTATGTATGTATGTATGTATGTATGTATGTATGTATGCATGTATGTATGTGTATGTATTTATTCACACTGCAAATGGGTATATACCCGGTGGCAGTGGTAAATAATTACACTCAATAATGACAATTAATAATAAACACAATTAATAAAAAACAATAATAATAATAATAATAATAATAATAATAATAATAATAATAATAAAATAATAACAAGGAACATCCTAAATTAAATGAAGCATGGTCACTTAAAACAACATTTAAATTAAATCTAATTTGTATCTTAACCCTAAGTTCGAACTAAGACCCACGAGTGAGACACGTTCATACCTTCACAAGTACCTTTCGGCACTACACTTATTTCGCTGTCAACTCACTCACTGCACTGATTCTACCTGATTTCACTAACACTTCTAACCATTTCACTGTTCAAATACTTTGCACAGCCACTTCACTGACACCAACACACTTCACTTACACAACAGACTTCACTGACACAACACACTTCCTCACTGATAGAACACTTCAAATAACAAGAACAAGATATCAATTACACCCTTTAAGTAGTGTGTATAATAATAATAATAATAATAATAATAATAATAATAATGATTTATTTAACCTGTCTATTAGTAAAGTCCTTAAGCCTATTTTTAAATACAATTTTGGTTATTGGTAAAGCCTTTAGTAAGTCTGCAGGTAAAGCTTTCCAGTCCCTGATAGTACGATTGAGAAAAGAAAACTTTCCAGTGTCCGTCCTCTGTCTTCTTTCCCTCAATTTATGAGTGGTCGTTCCTTGAAGAGTAATTTGGCGGCTGCAACCTATTTTTTATTTCTCTCCAGGCAGGCTCACTTCTGTATGTTTTGAACATTGCACATAATCGAATTCGCGTTCTCCGGTCCGTGAGTGTGTCCCATTTTAATGGTGAATTATTACGACAACGCTTGAGAGCCCGTTTTTGAAGCTTTGTGTCTTCTTTTCTATCGACGTGAATCTGGTCACCCTATCCGGTGATCAACTTGAAGAAAGGTTTCTGTAATAAAATTTACATTCTTATTGGTCAAATATTTTCCGAGATGAAGTTTTTAGTCTCTCCTGTGAAAACATACGAGGGAGAGTCAAAAAGTAACCTTAATAATTGCTTTATTAATTTAATATGTACAATAAGACTACAAACACTTCATCACTTTTAACATAGTATAACAGGAACACTTGCATTGAACGTAGTTGGGACTACGTGGAAAAGTTATTAAGTGTTTGTAGTCTTATTCTACATATTCAATTAATAGAACAGTTATTAAGGGGGGGGTCTCTCTGGAGAATAGCTACATACACAAAAGAATATAAAGGAATACATTATAACAATGATGGAGTAGTAATACAGTATATGGGTATTACAAAGAGTTTGCACACTACATAACAGGTGGTGAAACAATGGAGAAAGAAAAGCAACATACATAGCACTAACAAGCCTATTGAACAAAATTCACAATTCCAATAAAGCTGTATTATTAATTTATTCCACGGCAGCAATGAAAGTAGTAGGTTTACCGACAACGTCGATTAAGACCTCAAAGAATGAAACAACAGTATTAGCCAGAAAATACAAAAGTCTTAACAAAGATGAATAACATAATATTACACTAGCCCTAAAATGGATGCTATATCATGTGAAATAGTTGGGTAATGAAATGACCGATATATTACAAAAAGAGAGAGAGAGAGAAGAGAAACCTACCAGCAGAAACAAAATAACAGCACCAATGCACAGGATGAAGCTATAAATAGAATCACTACTATGCAAAACGTTAATACAATGAATACAAATATGAACTGCAAAAACAATGAATAAATACAGAAGCGTAAGACAAAAACTTTTATTCCGTACAGCGAAAATAAGCAATAGCATAATATATAATACAGGGGAGAGGTTGGTAATACTGTGATACGAGTAATATTGTGACAGTTAATTTTGAGAATGTATTACAATTTTACTGAGCGAGAGAGCGATCGGTTTTTTGCGTCAACGTATTAAGGGAAAAATATCTCTCTCTCTCTCCTCCCCTCCCCCTCTCCCTCTCTCCCTCTCCCTCTCTCCCTCTCCCCTCTCCCTCTCCCTCCCTCTCTCTCTCTCTCTCTCTCTCTCTCGTATTTTTGTCATTTCGAACGTTTGGCATTTCCATTCTTCATATGTTTAATATTAAATGGCTGCTGTAAAAGATGTGCTACGCCGACAGGTAAATCACACAATACTACAAGCCGAACATGCAAAGTTCAGTCACACATCGTTCGTGGTTAGCACAATATTCATCACAATTGCGATAACAGGAAGCGAACTCTTGTTGTTCCTGGATTTCCGCCCCCGGACTTGAAATAAGCCTAACATTTGAAATCAAAGAAATATTTGCCTTCATCACCAAAGCTCGATGTGACAATACAAACAGCTTCCCTTGTGATGACAATAAATGGATACCCAATCAGATTTGTCAACGGCATCATATTAAAGTGAATTCAATTTGGCGTTAATGCAGGTATAGACGCAAACAATGGCTCAAACGCTCTGAAATCCCTGATCGGAGATAACGTAAAGTTTGCTGATTTAGTAATTATATGTATCGCTGTGAATCTGAGTCAACTCTGATTCATATTGACTCTGCATCAAAACGTCAAACACCACACACGTCAATATCAGACTTCGCTGTAGGTGTTAATGGACACGTTGCCACATATAGACATCTCCTAACAGAAATATTAGAGAGAGAGATTTTTTAAATCATCAGCCCTCCAGTGAGTATGATCACAAGGATTCTGAGTAAAGAGCAGTTATGTTTCTTTAAGCAGTTAGTTAATTTTAAAAAATCTACAACAATTTGAATTTGGGATTCGCTCGATGCCAAAATGTCATATTGACAAAATTATCTTTCTTAAACACTTTATTCTTCTTCCTCCTACTATCACTCCTCCCATGTTCCGAAACAGTTGTTTACTATATTCTCCAAGTAGATGTTAAACAGGGTATGTGATAAATAGGGACCGGATTTTTATGTAATACCAAGGTGTGAAATATGTAGGCCTACATATTTATGTAAGAAAAATAAGCTGAATATGTACCAAAATATGTAAAATCATGAAAATATTTAATATCAATATCTGGCAGGTATAGGATATGTAAGACTCTCCAGTTGTGATTTCATAGAGCACCCGACGTTTTTACCGCACACTTGATACATTACTATTTTTCCATCTGTAGTGAAAGCTTCGTCCATCGCAATCCATGATTTTATCTTTGTCGTTTGCGTTGAAGATACAGGGGTCATTTTAGTTAGTTAAAAGCAGTAGATAAACTCACTTGAACTGTATACTCCAAGTACTAAAACTAGAGAACTGAGTGAAATGAATGACACAACAGTACTGCAAGCACTGTTTCGCTTTACTGGATTAAGAGAAAATAAGAGGAGTTATGGGACACATGCATTTTAGCTGCTCCCTGTAAGAAACAAAGTACCAACTGAAACTGAAACTATAGGCATTTACAAACTTTTGTTTGAAAAGTGACATTCCTGTCTCATTCAGAAGGGTAGGATTATTCCAGCCGAGAACCTTACTTTCCAATTGCTCGGAAAATCCCATTTCCTATAGGTCTGCTAAATTTAAAGTAAAGAGGTCAAGCAATAACCTGAAAAGCTATTTATTTTATTGTTTCAACATATTTCCAGTTTATTTCTTCACTCCAGCTTCTTTTCAAAAGTCGGCTACTTTATTGCGGCTCATGTCAGACTTGACACGGGTTTTTCCTGGAAGGATTAGGAAGAGGGTGAGTAAGGTAGCAAATTGCATGGGAACGGCTTGTTAAGACGTGTGCAGAACAATTATAGTTCGAGACAGATCATGTCGTCCTCGTCCCACTCCACCGCATGAAAGCAACGCTACTTTCTGAGTGATTTTTACAATACAAGGTAGTTGTATGGGAACAGTTGCCTTTTTTCACTCATATTTACAGTGGGTGATATGCGATGAGTGCCTCTATTACTTTCTGGAACTAAGGACGTTATGTTTCGTCCCGAAATATATCCTTTCTTGAGTAGGTAAAAAGCCTTTTTTAATTTGTGTATTTCAAATTGTAAACTTCTCCACCAGAAGCTTTTTTCCCCTTTTGGAGAATTAAAAATGAATAAAACCTCTAAATATGTAGATTTATGTAATACCAAGCAGTAAATGTAATGTGGAGGTAAATATGTAAAGATATATTAATGGTAATTACAAGATTCGCAATGATTTGTTATTTATGTACGGTTAGGGTGAAGGGAATATAATATGTAATTACATAAAAATCCGGTCCCTAATGATAAAGGACATCCTTGACGTACTTCTCTCCCAATGTCAATTCCTTCTGACACTCTTCTCCAAGCCTGATTTTGACTCGTTGTTTCATATAAAGATAAGTTATTCTTATATAACAACGTAATTAATTACATGTCGTTTAAATAACATTGTTTATTTTAATGAGTTCCGAGTCTCTTGTGGTTCCACGACCCACAAGTTGCCTGGCCATATTCGCCCCACGCTTTCACTGCAAATGGAATTGGTTTTCCCCAGATTACGTACCCCACAGCACAACAAGGGGTGGCGGGATCCATCACCCCGAGAACACACCTGCCCTCAGGTCGCGGCACGTAGGAACAATTCCCCTTGTTAAGTGATAGCATTTACCTGCGAGTCACTTTCAAGCAAGCGCAAGAAACCTAGCAGGCTGATCTCAACTTTGCTGCTACTGTAGGTTTACCTACAGTATAAATTGTTGACCTTTCTGAATTGATGTAAAGGGACCGCTGTTCGAATCTGGAGAGATATCAGGATATCGGATGTTTTTATGGATAAATCATGAGAAACCCTAGATTTAATTGCCGTAACAGCTGTGAGCAGTATGGGATGAAGATAAATGCAAACAAGACGAAGCCCATGCTTGAAGGAAGAAAAATAAAGCAGGTAAACGTGCGAATTCTAAATGAAGCAGTAGAGCAAGTGGACAGCTTTATATACTTAAGGTGTATTATAAGCAGTAACATGAGCTGCTGTCAGGAAATCAAAAGGAGGAGAGCAATGGCCAAGGAAGCTTTCAAGGGGACACGCTACTGAGATTTCTAATCTCCACAATTTTGATTGTAAGTTTTTGAAATTTTAAAATCGAATAGATGTTGATGAGTTACATGTGCACAATTATTTTCAAAATTTTATGTTGAAAAATGTACTCGGAAAAAAATAAGATATACAAAAGTGTTTATAATTTCAGTAAACAAATATCTGGGTCTAATATAAAGATAATTTGTTTCTTAAACTTTTAAAATGATGCTAAGACCACCTACAATGAAATGGTGCATGGGTTTGTTCCTAGTCAATACACTTCATCAGTAAAAAAAAAAAATAAATAACTTTTAACACTGACCAAAATTGACGAAAACTCAGTAGCGTGTCCTTTTAATAGCAAAAAAGGAGCATTTTCTGCGGACCTCTGGAAAAAGAACTAAGGAAGAGATTAGTGAAGTGCTTTATATGGAGTGTGGCATTGTATGGGGCATAAACATGAACATTACGACGAAGTAAAGAGAAGAGAATAGAAGCATTTGAAATGTGGATATGGAAATGTTATGTTTTATTTAACGACACTCGCAACTGCAGAGGTTATATCAGCGTCGCCGGATGTGCCGGAATTTTGTCCCGCAGGAGTTCTTTTACATGCCAGTAAATCTACTGACATGAGCCTGTCGCATTTAAGTACACTTAAATGCCATCGACCTGGCCCGGGATCGAACCCGCAATCTCGGGCATAGAAGGCCAGCGCTATACCAACTCGCCAACCAGGTCGACAGTGGATAGGGAGAAGAATGGAGCGTGTGAAGTGGACAGACAGAATAAGAAATGAAGCTGTGTTGGAAAAAGTGGGTGAAGAAAGAACGATGATGAAACTGATTAGGAAGAAGAAAAGGAATTGGTTGGGTCACTGGCTGAGAAGAAACTGCCTACTGAAGGATGCACTGGAAGGAATGGTGAACGGGAGAAGAGTTCGGGGTAGAAGAAGATGTCAGATGATAGACGACTTAGCCCTGCCAAGACTCCGGAACTCGCTGCCTGGTAGCATCAGGGACTGTCGAAATAAAATTGAATTCAAACGCAAACTTACTAGGCACTTGGTCAGTAATTAATTTCTTGTAAATAGTTTCCTTAATCTATCACAAAATATTTCAATATCCAGTAATTCCATCACTATACAATTTTGTTATTCTAGGTTTAATTTGTAATTCAGTAAATATAAAATATTCGTTGTATTTCTATGACTATTACACTCCTACTACGTCATACCCGTTTGACCAATGAAACGGTACGAAAGAACGTATTTCAACCAATCATGGCTGCTTATCGCACAATTTTATCGCGTCCCTAGCATTTGTTTAATTTTATCGCGTCCCTAGCATTTGTTTCTTTGTTTGCCAACATTTGAAACTGCGCTGGTCTGGACGTCAAAAATATATATATAATTACAAACCACTCCAGTCGATGCACAGCAGTTTCAAATATGACTCGCATTGGCATTCAAGAACAAGAATTAATAAAAATCACTGATCATACCTATGCATCTTCTGAAATCCGATTTACAAATAAATGAAGAGCACCATTCGGAAATCCTGAATAAGTTGAATACACCATGTAGGCATAAATCAACGAGTTCCACTTCTATTACGCACACGTCCAATATAACATCAATTGAACCACCAACCACATTCAAATTTGAAAATTGTACATTCAATAATTATTCCTTTTAAAATTATTCATGTTTATTTTTTATGTCATCGTCGTTAATTAAAACTTTTCTAACACTTGTGTATATTAGTTAGGTTATGTTATAGCTTCTGCTATATGATATTATGGATAGTCACGTATCAGATATTGTTTAATATTAAGATTTATTGAAAATCATCTGTCAAGTGACGATTACTGGGATTCGGATAATTGAAGTGGAATGTTGCATTTTAATAAAAATGAAACTGAATCAACAAAGCCTTCTTGACTAGTAACATTGCCATCGTGTATGTAGATCGACAACTTCTCGACGAGAAGGCATTGCTCACTACTGTCATCTAGCATGCATCTAGCGTAATATTTGTAATGTTGAGATGGTACAATAATACATTTGAAGACAGTTGTATTTTCGTAAGTCAATTAATATTTTATTGTATTGGAGTACTTCGTTACTTCTAATCTTTACATACCTTCTTCTAATCGTGTAATAGTCAATTAAATCCCACTCGAGTTTTGATTTTCTCTAGATAAATCAAAACGTCTAGTGAGATTACTGTTGATAAATAATCTAGCTTTCATTAGTCAGGTAATCGTTTCGCACTTTGATTTTTATTGTAATTGTAATTGTAAATTTAATACTAATTGTAATTTTATTGTTCATAATACAGTTGGAATCTCCTGGTAGAGGGGCAGAGAAGGCCTGACGGTCTTATCTCTACAAGGTTAAATAAATAAATACTAATAATACTAATAGATTAAGACTAGTGGCTTGTGCAGCAAATGCTGCTGAAAACTAAGTTCGTTAGACGTTGAAATAAAAATTTTTCAGATTTATTTTCAATGAAGAATACTTGTTTTTTTTTTATAGTTATTTGCTTCCATAATAATGAAACATACTACCTCTGAATGGATTTTATTAGGCCAAATACTTTTTCTTGAACCTATCCAACTTCAGTTTTTGAGTTTCAACGCGAAAACGCAAGTATCAATGTCAGGAAGATAGCGGTAGCTATTTCAGGTCATTGTGGATTGTAGGTAAAAGTTAAAAAAATGTCAGGTTTGCTAAGCTTTCGAACAATAGCATTTTCGTATAGCTGCATGTAGAACTTGAAATGTAGAGTGTAAAATCATTTTATCCTACTAAGAGATCTTGCTGAAATGATCTGGAGAATACAAAATTTTCTAGGCCTCTTATTTTATCAGTAAGTAATATCTTCTGATCTTTCCTTAGGAACTGTAATTTTTGCGCTCTCTCGAGCCAATACTGAAGACAATGACACATATCAATATCTACAGTACACCGCCATTAAGTATATGAAAAAGACCCAACCCCACTGGGTTAATAAGTATAAACATATTTCATTTTTAATAACAATATTATTATCTTACTTCAGTTTTGTAGTTATATAGAGCAGCCGCTCAGTAAATTATAGAAATGAAGATCTAAATTAAGATATTCTCTACATTTACTTACATAACCTCAAAACGTTTCACTTTCATGTCATCAATATAGCATCAAAATTATGTACAATGAATGAAAAATAAATTCATCATGATATTAATTATAATAATATTTCATTTCTAATGGTAATAATGTCATCAAACCACCTCAAGTTTCGTAGATTTCAATATCCGATACACAGCTGTACTCAGAAAATTATACACTGCAGAATCAGTTTTTAATAACAAATTGAATTGAGCTCTAAATATGTCGGCAATCCTGCAGGTCATGGCCTTCGTGTAATAGCCTATTGTTTATTGTAGTGTGTTCTGAATTGTTGTATTGTTCTGAAATTCAATCAAGTCGGCCGTGATTCAACAAAATTAGTTCTCAAAACTGACAACAGCTGGATTTTGGAAAATAGGAAAATTATGTAGGAAAATTGACATTTCACTGAAAACTACTACTTTTCCGAAAAACTTTGGACGCCAGGCATGAAAATGAGGGGTAACTCATTAAAATCCGTTCAGCCGTTTTCCCGTAATTTCCATTACCAGTTAAAATTATATATATAGATATATATGGATCATATGCGGAGACTAAGAGGAAAGCAGAAAATAGGAAAGATTGGAGAAAGCTGGGTTTGCAGTGAAAGACCTGCCCCTGGGCAGAACGATGAATGGATGGATGGATGGGTGGGTGGGTGGGTGGGTGGGTGGGTGAGTGAGTGAGTGAGTGAGTGAGTGAGTGAGTGAGTGAGTGAGTGAGTGAGTGAGTGAGTGAGTGAGTGAGTGAGTGAATATAATTATTCACAAATAGTACGAGAATAAGTTTAATGAAGAATATGGAAATGCTAGTGAAGACGGTAGAAAAAGATTGATCAAACTTTACAAACACAACACAACGGAAGTGAAATTCACATGTAGGAGGCACTGCTTAAGGCTAATTATGATTTAACGTACTTTTAATTTTAATTTATTGGGTTACTTTACGGCGCTGTATCAACATCTAGGTTATTTGGCGTCTGAATGATATGAAGGTGATAATGCCGGTGAAATGAGTCCGGGGTCCAGCACCGAAAGTTACCCAGCATTTGCTCGTATTGGGTTGAGGGAAAACCCCGGAAAAAACCTCAACCAGGTAACTTGCCCCGACCGGGATTCGAACCCGGGCCACCTGGTTTTGCAGCCAGACGCGCTGACCGTTACTCCACAGGTGTGGACTTTAACGCACTTAACGCACTTAATTTTATTGCATGACATATATTTTGTTTCATATAAAAAGTTCGCTTTTTTTTTACTACTTCTTAGGTTTACTTGTTCGAAAGTGCATAAAACAGTGCTATTATTGTAATATTATAAGTACAGTTTTTTTTTTCGGTGAAAGTGAAAATACATACCACCTTGCTAATGTGTGAATACCGAACACCTCGGTTAGAATCACACTGTATGGAGGCCTATCATACTTTAGTTATTATCACATAGGTAGGCCTACCTATTATGTCTGGTCTACTAGTTACTACATTGAAATACAATTTTGTCGAAAAGATAATAGCACATTATGCAACGAGCTTATAATGGTAGTAATTAAGACGCGAGTATGTTTATGAAACGAGCGCAAGCAAGTTTCATAATTTTCATACGAGCGTCTTAATTACCATTATAGGCAAGTTTCATACGACTTTTTACGCTCGACCATATTTCTAACTTGAAATTATTCATAAGTATTCATGTTATTCTTATCTGACTGAGGAGCGGAACTGACCTCGTGCAATACCTCGTAAATTGTGAGATGTGCGCAGACGCGAAAGTATTGATTTTTTTCCGAGAAACAAATGTCGACATTGACCTTGATATAATCAAGAGAGTAAAATAAACATTAATCTTGATATAATCTTGAAATTGAATTAGACAATGAAAAACGAGATGACAAATTGAATTTATTTGAATATTATTTACAATTAACGCTAATTATTATAGTAACAGAACTGACACATCACATATTCATTTTGTATGAGGTCTCGCCCACCTCATTGAATACTACACGGCTACTATGAAGTAGCCAATGTGTATTATTACTATTTAATACGAGAAAAATTCGTAACGGCACCGGGAATCGAACCCAGGACCTCTCAGCTCTGCGCGCTGAGCGCTCTTTCCAACTGAGCTATGGTATTAAATAGTAATAATACACATTGGCTACTTCATAGTAGTCGTGTAATATTCTATGAGGTGGGCGAGACCTCATATATAATGAATATGTGATGTAGGCCTATTAACTGTTAGCAGTTGGCACAAACGGATGTTAAATATGGCCACAAAGTCATTTAAATATGCGCTCCTGCATATATGACGTATATCGTCTCAAATGCAGGTAGTAAGGCCGTAAAAGCATTACGAGAGGGGTTCGGCCGGCGCCGTGGATCGTGTCCCGGCATAGCTCAGTTGGAAAGAGCGCTCAGCGCGCAGAGCTGAGAGATCCTGGGTTCGATTCCCGGTGCCGGTACGAATTTTTCTCGTATTAAATAGTAATAATAACAGAACTGACTTTATTTCAAATATAAGTGATTTATTGTGCAATTGGTGAAATGAATTTGCGGGAATGTGCTTTGTGAAAGACTGGAAGATGACAGTGAATTGATGGTAATTTGTGTGTTGTTTTTTTCGACTGAGCTTAATATTGTATTTGAGATTTCAATTCTATTTTGGATCGATTCTTCAACATAACCTTCTGCGTCAGTATTGGATTTCCAGCCTCCGTGACGTTTCGCTAATTGTCTTTCGATTGCATATCCGAGAATAATCGATACTTGCGCTTTCATATTGCTACAATGATATTTTCTGATTGGTGGAACACCTGAACTTTAATGAATAGGTGTACTTTAATGAGGTCCATTAAAGGGCTGCTACCAGATGTATAATTACTACATTTCGGCATGGTCGAGCAAAAATAGATTATTGACTGATGTTTTCACTTATATCTTACGCGGCAATCCGATTCTAGCGAAATTTTTATCTTCCTCTCATTCGTTAGTGTCGTTTCGTTTTCATCATCCTCCATCTTCACTGCCATCTTACAAGAACTACGCTTTTCAGACCGTTACATCCCCTTCCTTGTAACTGCAATAGATCAAATGTAATACCTTATTGCAAAGTACCTATGTTTACTATATTCTGAGAATATTACAGTTTATTGATACGCAATACACAATATCATTCTCTTTAGTAATTTCGCCGTGCTATGAAACGTGTAGCTGTATGTCACAATTTGAACCCACGTCTTCAAGATTATTACGCTCTAATAGTTCGTCGTGGAATTTCTTACGTCTACTAAAATTCCCTTCTTCGAGACTCACGTCTCTTATGCTCAGTTCCTGATTGCACACGAATGAACATCTTCACACATAATATCATAGCGTTGTATAAGTTGCCAAGGCGACGCACGAGACGGAATGCCACGTCACTCATAGACTGCTAAAACAAAAGCCTGCACAATACCGCCATGAGTTTAGCACAACATGTCCCATACATAATCTAGCATTTAAATCATCGGTGTCAGTGTTTGCTACCTGTTAAAATTGATTTTAAAACACAAGTGTAACTTTTAAAGTAGACCAAACATCATATTTATATGAAAGTCAATGTGGCTATATGTATGTATATATGTACAGAGTGGGGCATAGGAACCAAGTGTTTTTAAAATAATCATAAAACAGTTAGTTTTTGTTTTCAACACATTTTATTGGTAGAATAACGTTTGTGAGAACATACCATTTCAATTATGAGCGGAAAATTACATCTGGCATGTGATGTCCGTCTGTGTTGACGCATTGTTTAAGGCGCTGACGAAAATTCACCTCTATTCTTTCCAGGGGATCTCTGTTGATTTGGGTGAGGTGTTCACGTACTGTGTCCTTTAATTCATCTAATATCCGGGGCTTATCCTCGTAAACTCGTGCCTTTAGGTACTCGCATAGAAAAAAATCACGTGGACAGGTTAGGGGACCGAGGGAGCCATGGAACATCACCAAATCTCGAAATGAGACGATTGGAAAACAGGAGGCAAAGAACTGCCATTGACGCTCTGAAAATATGCGCCGTGGTCCCATCTTGCTGAAACCACCCATCTTGTATGGGTGTAAATGTAAATCGCCATGCAAAATCCTCCTTACCGTATGATTGCTGATTCCAAGAGCAGCTCAATGTCTTCGAGTGAGCGGCCTAGGCTGAGCAGTATCGCTTGTCTGACTGAAAATTTTCTGTAGTACGCACTCTGTGTTGGGGGCCGGGCGATTTATTCTTCAGTATTGCGCCTTTTTTTTTTTAGATTTTTTAACCCAACATAAGATTGTGTCACGCACGGGAACAGAATCATTGCGATTAATATTGAATCTGTAGCAAAACTCACGCCGTATCGAGCTCACCGACTCGCCATTTCTAACAAAACAATCATACGCAAACATGCGTCCACTGCTCCATGATGCCGACTGCAGGTGAAATGCTATGAGCCACGGAATGGAATGTCACATGCCGCACGTCTCTCCCTTTCATAATGACTGAATACAAGCCATTCCAAAAACACTTGGTTCCCATGCCCCATCCTGTATATATGTATGTACTCTATACAAATCTACACGCTTTGACCGATATTTGCCAAAGTTTGCACATTTAACCTTCATAACCAGGAGAAGAACATAGGGTATATTAAAATTCTGCAAATTGACGTTAAATTTATTAAAAAAAAATAAAAATAAAATTATATATGATCAAACATTCATGTATAATATTAAAATGCAATTTTCTGCTGTCAATTGTTCTTTATTTTTGACTGTTGTATTCAACATCGACTTTCACGAGGCCATGGAAATTATAACATGAAATTAAATAACATTGTTGATACACATCATGAAGGCTAAAACTAGATAATTCATGCAATAAATATCTTTACCAGTGGCGTAGCGTCAATGTAAGCTAAAAAGCTTAGCTTCCCCAGTTAATAATAATTTCATAATAAACCTGCAGTTTATGAAGAAAATTATTTATAAATTTTAATAGAATTTATATTTACGCATTAAATATTGTGATGCGGCAGCTCAGGATGATTTGTGATGCAGCAGTAAACAAGAAGCCTGCACACACCAGCTTCCAAGCAGACCGGTTTCTTCTGTGTAATCCACCCCGTAGATTTTCCATCCCTTCCTAAGCTACCCTAGTCGCAAGGCTCGCAAAGAAGCTAGCTTTAACATTTAAAATAAGTAGTTTCCGAGTTATCCCTTTTCGTCAGTTGTGTTCAGTTGAAGTGTTAGTGTGCACTGTGGCTGATATAATAAATAATGAGCGAAATAACAGTTCCTGACACCAATTTACTTGAATTTTTTTTAGGACAATTGTATTATCAAAACTGACTTACGAACAAAAGTGTGATTTAAAAAACAAATGACCGACTCCCTTGCTGTCAATGAAGGACACAACCAAAAGACAGACGCATACTTACGTAATGATACTAATACTGTGATTTCTCTAAGTATGACAGGGAGTGAGCTAATGTTATACGTACACTTGTCTATTTGTTAGAGATATGTGTAAACCGTGAAATCATATTTTATTACGTCTCATTTGAGGTCATGCCTTATTGGTGTTACTTACGATGTTCCAACCAATCTTCGACTGCTGACTTGAAATTGACTACTATTTATTTTAAGACTGTATTTTTGTAATACGTTTTCTCATATTGCATGAAAGACAACTTGAGTTAGCTTCCCCTACTCAAAATTTCATGCTACGCCACTGATCTTTACTCAGCCCAGGAACGTATTATGAATTTATCTTGGTCAAACTGGCAAACAGGATGATTAAAGAGAAGATCATGTATAGTAAGAAATCATTGAAAGACTCGAGCTAGTATAGATGAAGATTTTGAATACGAGATGAGATGCAGAAGGAGTGTCTTAGTGCCGTTTATGAAAGCAGCTAGACAAAATGGACATTACGCTAAATTAATTAAGGATAAATTGAAAATTAATGGAGAGTTATTCGATGTCGAATTTTGTTTAGAAAACTTAAATGCACCGTCAAATGATGAGAACATTGATGAAAGAAAAAGATTAGGGATAAAGGAGAAAGTAAGAGAAATTGTAAATAATAGCGGAATGAATAGAAAAGGTAAAGTTGCGGAAGGCAAGAGGGCAGCGACACAGGAGATTGCGATAGAAGGATGTCGGAGAAAATCAGCATTATCATCAGATTCCATTCAGGCGATGAACTCGAAGGCAGTGGCTGCATCATCAAGTAGACGAGCAGGAATGACGTCACCCCAAGGCCAAGTTGGCAAAGCTAGCAAAGCATCAAATAGCAACAGAGTTGGAGACCTTGGAGTTAGAAGGCAGAAGGGGGGAGAGAAGAATGCTGAACCATCGAAAGAAGAGAGTAGTGATCGAGGAAATGAAATAAGTGCGGGGAATAGAAGGGGAAGTATTGAGAGTGCAAATCATACTAGGAGTGCGAAACGAAGGGACAATAGAGAAGAAAAAACTGTTTATAATCTCAGAAAGTGGTGTATTAGTGGGTTCAAATAATAGCAGGTGTAAGTTATGTAATGGATAATTCAAATTGAACTGCGACATTTTTTCAGGGTTATTGAATAATAGTTTTGTTCAAATAGGGTTATAAATAAAGTGTAACAAATGTGCTAGGCTAAGAGCGCGAATGTGTAGTATATGAAGTGTTTAGTCAGTGTATTTAATAATAGGGTGAATTTTTAGGGAAATAGTCAACGAGGGTTAGGGTTCTATATTAAATACGTAAGGTTAAATGTATTGTGACAGCGACGTGAGATTCGAACTCACGACCAGCGTCCCGCAAGAGAGAAGATCGCGCGGAGCACTTTGGAATGGCGCGCGGCTGAGAGGGGAGAGGGCCAACGCGGCGAGAGAGTGGAGAGAGTTTGCGCGCGCATCTTCTGCTTGCCTAGAGAGGCCGAGAAATCCGTCGAAATGGAAGACTCGCGAATTCGAACTTTCGAGGCTACGTCGCTGTGGTTATAAATTACGGACGCGAAGGAACGACAGCAGAGTTTTCAGTTATTCAGTCAGAGAGAAAGCCAGAGCAAGCAAGCCAGCCGGAGTTCGACTCGAGTGTGCGTCCGCATCTGCGTCAGCATCCGAAGGCCTGAGTTCGAGTGCAGTGGACCGCAGTTGGAGGGACCTGAGTTCGAGTGCAGTGGACCGCAGTTGGAGGGACCCGAGTTCGAGTACAGTGAACTGTCTCTGAAGGTCTGTGGTTCGAGATACTGTGAACTCGAGTGACTGAGATAGAAGAACTGTGAACTGAGAACTGATAGTTCTGATTTGTAAATAGTGCTTTGTAAATATTAGTTAAGATTAACAGTTCATTGTTGTTCGTACTAGTCCAAGTAAATTGTCATTGTCGTCGGTGGAGTGCTATAACAAATACTGTGTTGAGTGAAAATCCAATTGTTGACGAGAGCGTTTAAGGCGAATTGTAGAAAGGAATTATTGTTGTGACGAATAAATCACATTGTTGTTACTAATAAAATTCACAGTATTATGTTATTTACAAGACGGCAGTATTTAGTTAGTTATGAGAAAAGGAGAATGGAGTTGAATGTAGGAATAGAACAAGAAATGAATATTAAGCGAAAGTGAAAGGAACATGAACAGGCTTCAAGGGTCACATCACGGCTTTGTTAAAATTGTAAATAGTGTAAGTAAGGAAATGCTGGCCCGAATACAGAAATGTGAAGGGCCAGCAGGACCGAGTATATTGAGAAATATACCATATACCATGTATTATGAATTTCTCAATGCAGTTGTACATAGTGAGCAGAATGTGTTTTATCCAACTGAATTCTTGAATTCTTTGAAACCACAAGGATTGCTACCATATAATTTAATACTTAATATTGAATCACCAATAGCACTATTGTGAAATACTGACCCACCAAAATTATGCAATGAAACAAGAATCGGTGTGAAAAAACTCATTCAGAACGTATTAATAGAAGTGACAATATTAACCAGCAAAACGAAAGTAGATGTTTTTATCCACGCATTCTTATGATACCCACTAACATGCGTTTCGATTTTAAGTAACACCGATTTCAGTGCGACTGGCATTAAATTTGTAATGGCCATATTAAAATTAAGCTCAAGGACAGTCGCTCAAACTTGCAGACATTAATTTAAAAACTCCGTGTCTTTCACATTCTCAACTATATTTTTTACAAATAAGTAGGAAAAAAAAATATTTTACACACATCAAAAAGAAATCCAATGTTACTTTTGTCATATTGCTAATGTAGTATGTGAATTTTATTGGGTTATTTTACGACGCTGTATCAACATCTCGGTTATTTAGCGTCTGAATGAAGTGAAGGTGATAATGCCGGTGAAATGAGTCCGGGGTCCAGCACCGAAAGTTACCCAGCATTTGCTCATATTGGGCTGAGGGAAAACCCCGGAAAAAACCTCAACCAGGTAACTTGTCCCGACCGGGATTCGAACCCGGGCCACCTGGTTCGCGCTGACCGTTACTCCACAGGTGTGGACTAGTATGTGAATGTATGTAAGCAGACTGAAAATAAAACTGTCAGGTAAGATAGTAAAAATAAAAATAATATCATACGTCTCTCAAAATATTGTTCAAGTCCGAAAATGTGTTACTGCGAAATTCTAACTGTATAATCACGTTGCCAATGTAGTATGTTATGCGTTGTGGAAATAATCTCTTAATTTCTAAAATACCGTTAAGCCTATACGTCTCTCAGAATATTAGTCTCTATGTTAAAAAATGACTTATTGCGAGTTTATATTGTATCTGTATTCTGTGTATGAAATAAGAATTAATGTAGGCTTAATATGTTCTGAATTTGTGAGACAGAATTTCTGAAGTCATATTAAAAGAATAGGCATGCAGCAGTCAAGGGGTAAAAAATCTTCCAATATAAATTAAATTATATATGTATATATTGATTCTTTGGTACGACCGAAAATTCTAACAACTATTTTTATTTAAAAAAAAAGAGGCAAAAAGAACAACTCGGGCAACGCCGGGTGCTTTCAGCTAGTAGTTTTATAAAATAAAGACAATAATGTGCACTGTGCTCCAAAAGTCATGGTGGGGTTTCAGAGGATTATATTTTTTGACTGAATACAGGTAGAATAATTGTAATATTGGTGCCAGATGAAAATAAAACACTCAACGTTTTTCGTTTGTAAATTTAAGGCACTAAAGGAAACAAAAGACAGTAACAAACGAACAAATGCAATAATTTTCATTGTTAAAATTAATTGTCTATGCGGATGACGTGAATATGTTAGGAGAAAATCCACAAACGATTAGGGAAAACATGGGAATTTTACTGGAAGCAAGTAAAGAGATAGGTTTGGAAGTAAATCCCGAAAAGACAAAGTATATGATTATGTCTCGTGACCAGAATATTGTACGAAATGGAAATATAGAAGTTGGAAATTTATCTTTTGAAGAGGTGGAGAAGTTCAAATATCTTGGAGCAACAGTAACAAATATAAATGACACTCGGGACGAAATTAAACACAGAATAAATATGGGAAATGCCTGTTATTATTCGGTTGAGAAGCTTTTATCATCTAGTCTGCTGTTAAAAGATCTGAAAGTTAGAATTTATAAAACAGTTATATTATCATTCTTTATGGTTGTGAAACTTGGACTCTCACTTCGAGAGAAGAACATAGATTAAGGGTGTTTGAGAATAAGGTGCTTAGGAAAATATTTGGAGCAAAGAGGGATGAAGTTACAGGAGAATGGAGAAAGTTACACAACACAGAGCTGCACGCATTGTATTCTTCATCTGACATAATTAAGAACATTAAATCCAGACGTTTGAGATGGGCAGGACATGTAATACGCATGGGCGAGTCCAGAAATGCATACAGAGTGTTAGTTGGGAGGCCGGAGGGAAAAAGACCTTTAGGGAGGCCGAGACGTAGATGGGACTATAATATTAAAATGGATTTGAGGGAGGTGAGATATGGTGGTAGGGACTGGATTAATCTTGCTCAGGATAGGGACCAATGGCGGGCTTATGTGAGGCGGCAATGAACCTCCGGGTTCCTTAAAAGCCAGTAAGTAAGTAATTAATAATAATAATAATAATAATAATAATAATAATAATAATAATAATAATAATAGTAATAATAATACATTATTCAGCATGGCAATTAATGTTTCTATATATTCCTAATTGAACCCTTGAACAAAGTAAACATATTACATTTTCGATGTTGAATCTTCCGTACACTACTTTTAACACTTGAATATAAATAATTGATTAAAAGTCTAGTAGGCTCTGAGGATGGTGTGGAGAAGCACCGAAACAGCTGTAAGCCGAACATGCGTACACAATTAACACGAGTAAGATCGCCATTTAATCAATTATTTATATTACATTTTGTCCGACAGAACAACAAAAAAAGTTCTCATTCTTTACAAAACCATCTCATACTGCTTGTAGAGACAGAGTTTGTAGAGCGACATGTAACCGCCACTGCTTGCCTTCAGTATTTGAATGAAACACACAGCAATGTACAGGAAACTCCTCGTACCCGTTTGAATGTCTGTGATTACACGATGCAATCACGACACCCGCTTTGGTCACCGCTGCACTAAAGGAAACAAAAGACAGTAACAAACGAACAAATGCAATAATTTCCATTGTTAAAACTAATTATACAAGGTGGATGTCCAAAGAAAAGTCCAATGTGTTTTGTGGCTGGCAAAATTTGAATCAATGATTGGTGTACACCACTGGTTGCCAAACATCACGAAATTGTGACGTAATAGAAATGCAATTAGCACAGCACTCTCGCAGGGAGAGGGGTGGAGTGGGTATCTCCTCAGGTAATGCAGCGAATAACAGTGCAGAGACGGACTGTGGCCAAAAAACAAATGGAATATAATAATAATCTACTTATTAATTACACTTTTTTTCCGTGTTATATTTTATCCTCCTATTCATTATTTTTGTATTATTAATAAAATGAAATATATTTTTTTATTTACCATGAAAAGAAGGTGTACTTTAAATCAGCAGATATTTAAAATTAGAAAAACGTACCAGGCTGGTCACGAAGTTGTAAATTACACTACATACTTAAAAAAAAGTCGAATATTTTACCCCGATTAAGACATAGAAGCCGATACTTTTTATTGTTTGTTTATTAATGAAATATTTAAATTACACTACATACGTAGAAAAAAACTTCGAAGTATTTTACTCCGACTAACACATACAGACGTGGACAGATTATTAGCAAAATTGAAGATTTTTATTATATATTTTTACAAACTATGATTCTTCAATTCAGACTGCAGTTGATATTTTTGCGTATTTCCAAATTATTAGCAAAATTGAAGATTTGTATTGTATATTTTTAGAAATTTTGACTCTTCAATTTGGACTACATTTGATATTTTTGCATATTTACAAATTGGGTAGCTCAGTTGGTAGAGCAGCTGGCTACGGACTGGAAGGTCCGGGGTTCGATCCCAGGTGGTGACAGGATTTTTTCTCGTTGCCAAACTTTCAGAACGGCCCCAAGGTTCACTCAGCCTTCTATAAAATTGAGTACCGGGTCTTTCCCGGGGGTAAAAGGCGGTCAGAGCGTGGTGCCGACCACACCACCTCATTCTAGTGCCGAGGTCATGGAAAGCATGAGGCTCTACCTCCATGCCCCCCCAAGTGCCTTCAAGGCATGTTACGGGGATATCTTTACCTTTTTACCTTTTATTAGTAAAACTGAAGATTTTTACTCTATACTTATTTTTACCAAATTCGACTCTTCAACTTGGACTACAGTTCACATTTTGGATATTTCCAAATAATTAGCAAAACTGAAGATTTTTATTTTATATTTTGACAAAATTTGACTCTTCAATTTAGACTGCAGTTGACATTTTTGCATATTTACAAATGTTTAGCAAAATTAAAGATTTTTATTATATATTCTTACAAAAAATGGCTCTTCAATTTAAACTACAGTCGACATTTTTGCATTTTTCTGTCAACTATAATGATAGAAATATGAAAAATGGTCAACTGTAGTGTAAGTTGAAAAGTCAAATTTTGTAAACAGAATTATCATAAAAATCGTCAATTTTGTTAATAATTTGTCCACGTCTGTAGAAGCCGATACTTTTTATCGTTCGTTTATTAATGAAATATTCAAATTACAGGTAAGGGCGTGGTAGTTTTTATATCAAGAAGAATAATGACAACGTATATTGTTCTTTTATCCTCTTCAGTCCCGAATTTACAATTTTTGGAATAAAAAAAATCACATCATCCTGGGGTTCCAAATATCCCAAATCAAGTCTTCACAGAAAATCAAATTTTGGGGCAATTTTGACTTCTTTATGCCCCAAAATTTTGAATTTAATTTATAAATCTGGCATAGAACTGTTGCAAAAGTGATACTCTTCATTTCTATCAAATTTAATTATTCAAAAATTCAAAAGTATCCAAGATACTGCAAAGAAATTAAAATATAATTATGTATAGTATACGATACACCAGGACTGAAGAGGATTTATACTTCATTTAAAATTTTACAACAAAGTATCTCATATTTTGCCACCTGCACAAACGAAATATTTTTGCTCCCATGCTCCTTAAAATTAAGGTTTTGCAAATTATATGTTTTCTGTTTTGGAAAAGACATCGAAACATATTATCCTACACGCTTGTAACATTACATGTGTACGTTTTGTGCTGATCTTGCCTTATATCGAAGTGAAGGCTGTAAACAGAGGGTGGAGGTATGATGCCATGGTTACGCTTGAGTGGAGGCAGGGGCATGTGCCGCGACTCAGCTTTTGGCGATCACTGATGTACGAGGTGAATTTCGTCGCGTATTTAACGAAGAACTACCACACGAAAATGTGTAGGTCAAATTTAAAAATGTGTAATTTAATATAGTAAAATGCTGCCTAACGGAAAGTGAAATCGTCAGAAAAGCGACTGATGTTTGATGTAGACTTATTAAGATATGATTAATGCATGTTTACAGTTAAAATTTTCTAACTTTAGAGTATAAAAGTGTCATGTCTTAAAGCGTTATACTGCTGTAAGGCAAAGCAGCTCAAAGCCAGGCATTATATCCGATAGCACGACGTACTCCACATGAATCTGTCACCTTGAAGTCAGAGGTCGGACTACAAAACGTTGCAAGACTCTAATGTGCAATAAACTGCCGACGGGTTTTACGACAGGAGCAAGACACGGTTGGAGGCGCCCTCAGCTGTCAATCAGATGTTGTCAGCCGCCATTGCCATCACATGTATAGTCGGATCAATCTAGCTCATAACCCTACCCGGGGCGATGGTAATATTGCCCCCGTATCTCACGAAACCACCGTGGTATTGCCCAATATCTCTTTATGGGAAATTTCTCAAGCTACAAATCATGTTTATCGCCATAATACCATTCAGATGAATTCGGTAAAATCACGTTGGCTTCCATGTCGCTGTAGCAGGTTATTGCATCTGTAGCAAAATGCGTCCCCGAGGTCAGCTGTCAACATACTTAGTCAGGGAAGGCTTTAGAAACTGAGATTCTTACTTTTAAACCAATCTCCGAAGTAAAAAAAAGACTAGACTAGAGTTCCAAGAGTGCAAATACCGGGTCATCATTTTGTTTTTACTCACATGTCTAATAATATCCTGGCTATACCTTTGGAATAACGGTTGAGAACCGCAAACACTATGTTACCCCCTTCCACGACTGGAGTTTGATGATACTAGTGTAAAATAAAATAAACGCAGAATAAATATGGGAAATGCCTGTTATTATTCGGTTGAGAAGCTTTTATCATCTAGTCTGCTGTCAAAAAATCTGAAAGTTAGAATTTATAAAACAGTTATATTACCGGTTCTTCTGTATGGTTGTGAAACTTGGACTCTCACTCTGAGATAGGAACATAGGTTAAGGGTGTTTGAGAACAAGGTGATTAGGAAAATATTTGGGACTAAGCGGGATGAAGTTACAGGAGAATGGAGAAAGTTACACAACGCAGAACTGCACGCATTGTATTCTTCACCTGACATAATTAGGAACATTAAATCCAGACGTTTGAGATGGGCAGGGCATGTAACACGTATGGGCGAATCCAGAAATGCATATAGAGTGTTAGTTGGGAGGCCGGAGGGGAAAAGACCTTTGGGGAGGCCGAGACGTAGATGGGAAGATAATATTAAAATGGATTTAAGGGAGGTGGGATATGATGATAGAGACTGGATTAATCTTGCACAGGATAGGGACCGATGGTGGACTTATGTGAGGGAGGCAATGAACCTTCGGGTTCCTTAAAAGCCATTTGTAAGTAAGTAAGTGTAAAATAAAAAAATAACTTTACAAGATATAGGACGGAAGAAAACTGCAGTGCATCCATTTAAGTAAGCTAAGAACTATTACGATGTTCAGTTTGAAAATTTTCGTTAGGTTTTACTTTACTCAAAATACAGTATTGTATTAACAATAAGTGTTTTTACTCACTAACTGAACTATTAACACATCATAAAAGAACAACTAAAGTGAGATTCAGAAATATAAACAGGGAATCATTAAATAATTTTAAAATAAATCTTAAAAATGAAACATGGGAATCAGTATACAGTCAAAGTGATATGAACAGTAAATTCAAAGAGTTTCATAAAACATTTCTAAATATTTTTGAATCCAATTTTCCTGTAAAGTATAAAAAGGAAACAATATGTAACAATAGATGGATTACACAAGGTATTAAAATCTCATGCAAAACCAAGAGATCATTATACATACAGAGCAGAAATAATAATGATACAAACTTAAAACAACACTATAAAAATTATTCAAAAATATTACACAAAGTAATTCAAAAAGCTAAAGAATTACACTATAATACAACAATACAAAACTCTGATAATAAAATCAAAATAACTTGGAACATAATTAAAAAATAAAGTGGACGATCAAAAAGTAAAGTAACAAACTATACCCTTATATCTAAAAATACAAAAACATCAGAAATTGCAAACATATTTAACAAATATTTTCTTACAATAACTGATAACCTCAACATCCCCCAAGATAATGTTACTAACAGTTAAGATTCTTTAACACAATATTTTCCAACAAAATTCCGAAATATTTAAATATTTCCAATTTTGAAATATATTATCATGGTCAGCCACTGAAGCACAGATTTTGAGGTGTTCCGAATCCATTTCTTGGTTTGAGTTGTACAATGGGCAGTTAGGGGACTGATATATTCCAATTCTATGCAGGTAGAATAACAGTTTCACACACATAGATATAAATAAGGTTAAGCCAGAAATGCAGCAAGTAGTAGCTGATTTACAGAGTGACATATATTTACAAACGGGTGCAAAGACATGTGCGCTTTAAATTTCTTTAAAATTCTGTCTACGGAAAAATATGCTTCACTTAGGTTATTTGCCGCCAATATAGCGGCTATGTTTGGTTCCACTTACAGTTGCCGAACATTTTTTTTAATTGAAACTTGCAAAATCAGAACAAAGATCGCGGCTGAAAGATGAACGTTTATTCGCTATCTTGAGATTGGCTACTTGTGACATGAATTCTGTGGCACCTTGAAAGTTACGGTACAGTAAATATGAAGCCTGTGATGGCTGCACGCCACTGATGTCTGAGCGGGCCTACCCACAACCATGTGACGTCATGTGCATTGCTGGTTGCATTGCCTGATGTCATCGTGAGTACAATTCTGCTGATGACTGGTGTATATTCTTCCAAACTAATAATTTTGGTACTAAATTTATTAATAAAGCGGTTTTTATATTATTTTACTGACTACCCGTACCCGTGCGCTCCGCTGCACCTGTTAAAAATAAATATAAAGTAATTACATAATTAAAATAGGACGTTTGATCCAGGGAACATTCGTGTTTGATAGAAGGATAAATCGTTTAATATGTTTCTTAATTTAAATTGTATTTAAATAATTAAAATGCGGTCATTTTGGTCCAGAGAGCAATCACTCGGTGCAATAACAATTCCTTTAACATGTTTCATAATTGTTATTACATGCAACCATAGTTTAATGGCTGGCGAGCAATAAGGTTAATGAGGGTGGTAATAATCAGAATCTTATGTTATTTATTCGTGGAAAGGCTATATCTGGAGCTCCTAATATTAAAGGTACTAATCAATTACCAAGATTGACGTATCATTTAGTTTTAATGTGTATACTTTATATTACTTGCTATATGTCTCAGAAGTTACTGTAATAACATTGTAGAATTATGTCCATCTAGAGAAACTACACTTTCCAATGGTGAAATAATAATTAAACAATTAATTAGCTTCCGATATTACTTCATACAAACACAGAAACATTCTCTTAGGCTATGTTTAATAGCTTTCGATTGTTGTTGTCCAAGGCCCCTTATAGACGAAGTCATTTGTTTTTATTTCAGCACAGCGCCTTAGATGGCGTTGTTATTGTAATTTTAAAACTCATTTATCTCATTAAATATCAGTCATATCAAAATTTTGTGTAGAATACAACTTATCGGAAATTATTTTTAAAGAAACTTTTGTTATGTAATATTTTTCATGAAAATCAACAATAAGCGAGATATTTCGATTTATTTAATTCAGGCCCCCTTATAACCCCCCCGTTTTAAATAACGTATTTTGAATGCCATATAGCCTAAAATCTAAGTTACAACGAACTTAATTTATATTCCAATTTTCATATAAATCGGTTCAGCATTATCGCGTGAAAAGGTAACAAACATCCAGACAAACAGACAGACAGACAGACATACATACAAACAAAAATTAAAAAAAAAAACTATTTTCGGTTTCAGGATGGTTAATTATACATGTTAACACCAATAATTTTTTGAAAATCGAAAATTACCAAAAAAAATTTTGGCTACAGATTTATTACTAGTATAGATTAAGTATTAACATTTCCTTTTATACATGATTTAGCAAGCATGAATGCATTCAATGTAACAGTGCGTTCAAAAGAATCGCCGTACATAAGGTATGGTTTGAAAGCGATATAAGAGCGCCCTTACTCGTGCATTTGTGAAGTGTTCGTCCATTCGCACGTCCACTGTGAATGAATAATGTGGAAAAGAAAACGTGTAAGGAATACCTTTTGGTTAGCATCACAAGCAGCGGTTAAGAAGAGAAATGTGGGCCAGATAGCAAAATGCCCCCATTACCTCTCCGACATGGCCATAAATCTGAAACCCATGCCGAAATTATAGCACCTGAGGGCAGAAACTAACGTAGCATAGCAACGAATTTTTAAGCCAGTCAATATTACAATCCGATATCAAGTTGCAGACATTCTGTTTCCTGACCTAAGCGTTACTTCGGCGCAGAGACTACAACGTGTTCATAATATGTGCGTCCGTTTCGTCTGCAATATTCGCCGGGCTGATCATGTAACACCATCCCTCGAAATGTTGTCCTGGCTCCGTCTAGAAGATCGTAGGAAAATCCACTGTCTTTCCCTTCTCTTTCACATATTGAATTTCTCCACCCCTATCTATCTTGCGTCTCGTTTTCAAAATTTATCCACCCATCATAACCTAGACACACGATCAGAACACTCCTCAATATTATCCATTCCCTCCCACCGAACATCCTCATATTCATCTTCTTTCACTGTGGCTGTTCCTCGACTTTGGAATTCCCTACCGGGTAATGTCAGGGACTGTCAGACATCAAACGAATTTAAGAATAGGCTAACGAGATATTTTTCTAACAATTCTTGTTAACAATAATAGCTGTTTCAAGTTTCTCAATGTTTAATTGTTATATATATCACAGATAGGCCTAAATATCTAAATTATCTCATTATTATTATTACTATTATTATTACTATTATTATTATTATTATTATTATTATTATTATTATTATTATTATTATTATTATTATTATTATAACTATTTCTTACCAATGTTTATTATTATCACACTAACATTAGTTATCCAATTTTCATTACTTACTTTCATGTTGTTTTATGATCTAGATATTAATGTAATAACTATGTAAGCAACTGTATTCAATTAGAATTAGAGTCTGGCTGGGCGGAAGAGAAGGCCTACTGGCCTTAGCTCTGCCAGATTAAATAAATAAATAATAATAATAATAATAATAATTATTATTATTATTATTATTATTATTTTCTCAGTAGTTATGTTTTAAATAATATGATATACAGGGCATTAAGAAAAATATATCCAATATTTAGGTGGTGCTAGTATGCATAAAAATAAGAAAATAATGTCAAATAAACATGGGTCCTACAACACATACTTTCTGAGATCTGAACACTTGTTCATAGGAGGTGCTCAATGTGACGTCCATTAATAGCAATGTATTCCTGTGCCCTTCGGCTACAGCGCTACTCTGGTGGCAGGCTCGCCAATCTTCATCCAGTCCAAGGCCGCCGTATAATATGAACTTTTGTTGGAATGTCTATCATAAGTCGTTTCAAGTTTCTGCCCTTTGAAACTGTCGATTTTTACGGAATTACGATAAATTTAATGCATTAAAACAAGAAAACTAATGGACTTGAACGACAATAAACTTCGCACAATAAATTACCAGAATCTCCTTCTCTTATTATTTTCGAGGAATTAGCCTACATACAGTAGTTTTAAGGATTTTTGCTATCCGATTTCACATGTAATGTCCCATACCGGAGAATATATTCAAATAAAGCAAAATAAATTGAGGGGCTTAGAACAAAAAGCAGGTAAGTGACATTATTAAAAAAATGAGGTAAGTGCGTGTTGTGATAGCCCAAAAGGATGTTTCTTTGGGATAAAATCAGGTAAGTGATCACACTGTGCAGTGCTGCTATATAGGCATCATTTCACCAAACTAGTGTATAATATCCCATTGCATGTAGAACTTTAACTGCAATTTCCTCAAAACTAGGTTTCTATCACTTACCTGCTTTTTGTTGTAAGTCCCTCAATTGTGTATCTATATATATAATTTGAACTGTTAATGGAAATTACGGGACAACGGCTGAACGGATTTTAATAAATGACCCCTCATTTTGAAGCTTGGAACCCAAAGGTTTTCAGAAAAGTAGTAGTTTTCAGTGAAATGTCAGTTTTCCTATATAATTTTCTTATTTTTCAAAATCCATCTTTCGTCGGTTTTGAGAACTAATTGCATTTCAAAATAAAACAAAACACACACTACAATAAACAATAGGCTATTACACGAAGGCCATGACCTGCAGGATTTTGAATTCAAATTCAATTGGTTATGAAAAACTTCAAGACTTACTAAAAATTATTTACAGGTCTGATTCTGCGGTGTGTAATTTTCTGAGAACAGCTGGTATTGGATATTAAAATCTACAATACTAAAGCTGGTTTGATGACATTATTACCATAAAAAATGAATTATTATTATTATTATTATTATTATTATTATTATTATTATTATTATTATTATAATTAATGCCATGATGTTAATATATAAACTACACAACTTTCGTAAGATAATAATATTATTATTATTAAAACTCAAATATTTTATAGTTATTAATCAAGTGGGTTGGGTCTTTTTCATATGTTTAATGGCGGTGTGGTGTAGATTCATTATTGACTCGAGAGAGCGCAAAAATTACAGTTCCTAAGGAAAGACGGTATTACTGATAAAATAAGAGGCCTAGAAAATTTTGTAGTATCCCGATCATTTCAGCAAGATCTCTTAGCAGGATAAAATGATTTTACCCTCTACATTTCAAGCTCTACATGCAGCAGCTACACCAAGATTCTATGTACATTGTTCGAAAGCAAAGCAAACCTGACTTCCTTTAACTTTCACCTACAATACACAATGATCTGAAATAGCTATTGCTTTACTCCCACATGAAACACCCACTGATCGTCCTGACATTGTTACTTGCGTTTTCGCGTTGAAACTCAAAAACTGAAGGTGGATAGGTTCACGAAAAAGTATTTGGCATGAAAATAACATTTAGAGGTAGTATGTTTCATTATTATGGAAGCAAATAATTTTCAAAATATCTGGTATTTTTCGTTGAAAATAAATCTGCAAAATTTTTATTTGAACGTCTAACGAACTTAGTTTGCAGGTTTTCTGCACAAGCCACTAGTATAATATAAACTGGCTAATAGAGCACTTTTCACTAATTTTATATCTAAATTAAAACGTCCAAGAAAATACGTTTTTAAATGGGGATGCCAGATAATCTGTAAAACTCGACGGATTTACTCCATTAATATATTACCCCGTTTAAGATTCTAGGAGAGTGTAGATTTTCGTTTAATTTCCCTTCCTTCGCGAAACTCAGGGTACACTTTGTTTAAAGTTTGGATATGGTGCCAGGAAAGAAATCGAGCAGTAAGTTTTGCCAGTTGGTAACACTGCTCCCAGACACAAAACTCTCAAGTTTCTTTCCCTTGGAAGGCTGGATGTTAAAAAGTTTTAAAGATTATGAGAGAGGGTGAAACTAGAATCTGAAGACTCTTAATTGGGACGTCATTCAGTGGGCTTTAAAGGATTTGTCTTCAACACGAGTCCGATCAGTTCCAAACACTCGTCCGTGTCTGCCAACATTTTGACAGGTACTATTACTTTTCCTTCCTTCTTTTTCTCTTGACTTCGAATTAATTGTAATCCTATCAAGTGCACATTTAAGTACATTCGCGGTACAACTTCAGGATAGCACTCAAAACTGAATTATCATTTAGATTGAGAAACATTTCCAAGCAGACTTCCTTAATTGATTATTTAATGACGATGTATCAACTCTATGGATATCTAGTGTCGGTGAAATATGTAATGGAGAGACTGTTCTTTGGCGAGTAAGTTTATTTATTTATTTATTTACTTACTTTTATTTACCTTTTTGCTCATTTATTTATTTATTTACTTATTTACTTATTTATTTGTTTATTCATGTTTTATTTATTTACTTTTATTTACTTTTTACTTATTTATTTATTTATTTATTTATTTATTTACTTTTATTTACTTCTTACTAATTTATTTACTTTTATTTACTACTTATTTATTTGTCTGTCTGTCTGTCTGTCTGTCTGTCTATCTATCTATCTATCTATTTATTTATTTGTTATTGAACATGACAGGCAAAGCCCAATTACAATGTTCAAGACTGACAATTGATATAATTTATGGGCTAAAAACATAAACAAGGGAAAGGAAACACACTTTTATTAAAAACTGAAACAAAATAGAAAAGAGAGAAAGAAAAAAAATAGAAATTGAAAACAAGTTGTGAATGTAGCTTGATATTAACTAACAACAATATCCTGTAAAATATGATAACAAAAAATTCTGTATCTAGAAAAATTCATATTGAAAATATCAACAATTGGGATGAGGATGTAATTTATTTAGTTATGCCATTAATTGAGGTATATATTCTAATGTGAGGACCTCACCATTCTGTCTGAATATGGTGTAATCAATGACTTTATGTAGTCATTCACGTAGATTCTTATTAATGGAGAAAAATTCGTTCCAGCACGTGGAATCGAACCCAGGGCCCTAAGATTGGCGCGCTGAGTGTTCTTACCATCTGAGCTATTCCGAGACCCGATCCACAGTACCGGCTGAACTCTCCTTCTTTGTGTTATCAATGGCTTCCTACCTGCATTTTAGACATACAAGTCATATATGCAGGAGTGCATATTTTGATGACTTCACGACCATTTCAACAACAATTTTTGGTTTTTGAATCACTGTTAACACTGATCTTATATTCTTATATGAGGATCTCGACATTCCCTTTGAATATTGTGTAATCGATGACTTTAAGTAGTCATTCACGATTATAGTCCTTCAGCTACTCTAGCTGATATCTACACGTGGAATTTTACATAATTATAACACTGTTTGAATCATATAACACAGGGTGGGAGTGAAATAATCCTGCAGATTGAAACGCACGATAGGGTACACTTAAATAAACCTAAAACCTATATTACATTTTGTGATTTATAAAATTGAGTTGAAAGTTTCAGTAGTCTAGCAACATCGCCGCTAACACACTGCTCTTTCTTCTCGTAATACAGATGTAAGAGGTCAACGAACTCTGGTCTGTCTGTCTTACAAGGGAAGGGTTTCGGCTCGAACAGGAATTTCGTATCCAAAATTTGTATACAGGCCCACCTTTACATGTATGTAAAGCTCCCAAAAGCATTCGTTTGTGTAATGTGTGGTTTGTCTGTTTGAGCACTGTACAAGTTGAAGGGTGGGGAGAGCACTGCACAAGTTGAGGGGTGGGGAGAGCACTGCACAAGTTAAGGGGATGGGACACCTTACCCGTAAGCCTAGCCTAGCCTAGAAGCCAGTGCGAGTGGTAAAATGTCTAAAGCCCATTTAAGAACATTTCTCTCCAACGTTCTGTCTGAAAATATTGCAGCTAATCAAAAATGTACACTTTTGTGTGAGTCATTGAATGCGCACAAGGACACAACCTTAATAAATGAATCATTCCAAGACTAGGACATGGAATGTATGATCATTCCACCTAAAAAAAAACTAAATATATCCAGACTCTGAATATCTATTTCCTTAGACAATACAAAATATATGCTCGGAGGATAACAGATTGCATAAGGACTCTTGCTGAGAATCCAGAACTTAACTTGGGAAATCGAGTGTTTATAATGAAAATGCACTCTGTTATTCATAACCAGTTGTCTGGTCCAGTGTACCGCCCTATGCTTCAGTATTCCTGACAGTCAGCTGGTTACGTGAATCCTGAACAAGTCTCGGACTTCAAAAATGTAATTCAGATAGCATTTGATTTTTCAGCACTGGAGTGTGGTTCAGAAGATTGTTCAGGTGTTGCTTCTGCGTGTTGTGCTTATTGCTCTGCTCCATGCTGTTTCATGCATTTTATAGAGAATCCTCATGTACATTTTTAAAGAAGTGTATTGACCAATACCAACCATACGGAGAGTTACACAAATGAATGCTTTTACGGACTTCATCACCATTGTGAGGTAAGCCTTTGTACAAATTTTTAACCAAAAATTCCTGTTCGATACGAAACCCTTCCCTTGTTAGTGAACTATCTCCCATCTCCGTGTCTGGCTACAATGTTACAAGCTGGTCGCATTTGTCAGTGGCTTGAAATCAGTGCTTTTTAAATTAAATTTACACGAATACCGTCCATGATATTGAAATACGCCAGAAGGATAAATGATTCTTTATTAGATTTTCTATCGATATGGACAAAAATCTCGAACTTACTAGCAATATTTGCCGAATAAGAGGCTCTTAAACATTTGGAGGGGGGGAAATCTTTTTTTTTTTTTAGAAACTATGGACTTTCCACCAATATGGATTATACGAGGCGTGTTCTTAGAGTAAGTTCCAAAAGGGTGTAATAAGTAAACGGGAAGATATTTACAAACTATTTTTGTTGCATTGTATTCCCCACACTTCAATTACTTCTCAACATAATCTCCACCATTATTGAGGCATTTATCGAGTCGTGGCACAAGTCTTTCTATCCCCTCATTATAGAATTCGCCCGCCTGCGATGCGAACCACTCCCGCACTGCTGTTTTCACTTCGTCGCCATCAAAACGTTGACCACAGAGGAACTTCTTTAGGTACAGGAAGAGATGAAAGTCACTCGGAGCCAAATCCGGGGTGTAGGGGGATGGTCAATTTGTTCCCAGCCAAATTTCGAGATGAGATTTTGGGTGTCGTCGCCATCAAAACGTTGACCACCGAGGAATTTCTTGAGGTGCTGGAAGAGATGAAAGTCACTCGGAACCAAACCCGGGCTGTAGGAGGGATGGTCAATTTGTTCCTGTCCTCATGATTTTTTTCATCGACAGCACGCACCAAATTGTCATTGACCAAAGATGGCCGATCGGTATGCTGCTCGTCATGCACAGAGACGAGGCCCTCTTTGAACTTCCTAACCCATCTCCTGACCATTCCATCACTAATGGCATCATCACCATACACCTCACAAAGTTGACGATGAATGTCAGCTGGTTTGATGTTTCTCGCATTCAAGAAACGGATAACAGACCGCATCTCACAGTCGGCGGGGTGTTCGATCACTTTAAACATTTCAACTGATCACAACTAACCACACACACGGACTGAAGCTCTGAAACTGCATGCACAGCTTGTCTGAAGATTGAAGAAGAAAATATGCATGCGCAAAATAACGATTGCAGCGATGTGACGGCTATAATTGAAAACGGAACTTGCTTTAAGAACACGCCTCGTACATTTTTATGAAACCTTCCCAAGTACAAAGGCATACTATAATTCGCCTGTACAAGACCTTGGCGAGACCTGTACTTTGTTACGGCAGTGAGGCATGGACATTGAGGAAGAAAGACGAAAGCAGAATAACGGCTAATGAAATGAAATTTATGAGATATACAGCGGGATACACGAAATGGAATCACAAACGCAATGAAGATGTAATGGAAGAATTACAACTAGAACCTGTAATTAACCACGTAAAACATTATCAGAACAACTAGATAAATCATCTGCATCGCATGCATAGACATAGAATCCCAAAATTCATGCTCCACTATCGTCCAAACGGGAAGAGATCTCTCGGTCGTCCAAAGAAGCGCTGGATTGAAAATTCAACTGTGAGATCGTAACAGGCCATTTGGCCTAATACTTGAAGGGAAGAATAAGAAGAAGAAGAAAACTTTTTGTTACATACATGAGCTATTCGCTTTGAATATCTGCAGGGTTATTTCACTTCCACCCTGTATCTTATCAAATGTTCCCACAATCACACCCTATTTGGTTCGATATCTTCAACCAATTTAACTACCGGTGCGTTTCCACATTAACACAAATCTTATTGACATCACATACGTAGAATTTTTTAAATTTTGACTGTGTTCACAATAAAAATTATAAGTTTTATCTCGGGCTTATCTCTTGGAACAAAAGACCAGAATTTGCGTCTTTGAAGCCTCGTGTTTCGTCTTCGGTTAAAATCATTTCACTCGTACACGAGCGCGGCAAAGAGACATGGAGAAACACAATTACACATTCCCTTCTGAAAGCGGCTTACACAGCGCGCCGTGTGAATATGCAGCCAGCAATACACTCATCGTTTCCATAGTTACCTGCTCGCGAAATCTGTCTTCGTTTATCGCTAGTCTATGTTGAGTTCAGAAAATGGGATTACAGAAAATGTCACCTGATGGCACTTCTAGAGAGCACGCCAAAACCAAGGATGACGTAATAAACCTTTAGCCGACCCAGAAACGTCAAGAAAATAATCGTGTAACGTCGTGAAGAGAGAATTCAGTCTACTGTGAGAAATGCACTGTTACTTGCTAATCTTTCATAGTAATAGATGGCTAATTAACATTATAAGATATACTAGTGGCTTGTGCAGCAATCTAAGTTCATTAGACGTTCAAATAAACATTTTTCAGATTTATTTTCAATGAAGAATACCAGACATTCTGAAAGTTATTTGCTTCCATAACAATGAAAGATACTCTCTCTCGAGCCAATACTGAAGAGAACCACGCATATAAATATCTACACCACACTGCCATTAAATATATGAAAAAGACCCAACCCCACTTGATTAATAACTATAAAAATATTTGATTTTTAATAATATTATTGTCTTACGTAAGTTTTATAGCTTTCAGTAGCATATACTATATAGCCGCCACTCAGTAAAATATAGAAATCAAAATCTAATTTAAGTTATATTCTACATCTACTTATATAACCCCAAAACGTTTCACTTTCATATCATCAATATAGCATTAATATGTATAATTAATTAAAAATAGTCACATCATGGCATTAACTACAATCATATTTTATTTCTAATGGTAATAATGTCATCAAACCACCTCAAGTGTTGTAGTTTTTAATATCCAATACACAGCTGTACCCAGAAAATTACACACCACAGAATCAAACCTATAAATTATTCTTAGTAAGTTAATTTTTTAATAACCAATTTAATTTGAGCTCTAAATATGTCAGCATTCTTGCAGATCATGGCCTTCGTGTAATATTGTTTACTGTATTATGTGTTTTGTTTTATTCTGAAATGCAACACGGCCGACTTGATGCTCGCTTCGCTTTTCCTTTACAAAAAGGCGAAAGGAATATCAAGTCGACCGTGAATGCTATTAGCTAGTTCTCAAAACTGACGACAGATGGATTTTGGAAAATAGGAAAATTATGTTTAAAAATTAACATTTCACTGAAAACTACTATTTTTCAGAAAAACTTTGAGTTCCAAGCTTCAAAATGAGGGGTCATTTATTAAAATCCGTCCAGCCGTTTTCCCGTAACTTCCATTACCAGTTCAAATTATATATATATAAATATTCTTAGCGAAAGTTGATTCGATTTTTAGGGTACTTGTCCACGGTGAAACTTATATTGCATGCAATTTTTAAGTAGATTATTTTACGGCGCTGTATCAACATCTTAGGTTATTTACCGTTTGAATGAGATAGGGTAAATTAGGGTCTGTTGGACAGTCGGGCATGTTGGACACTCCGTCATTGCCTTCTAGCTGAATGTGGTGCCCACAAGTGGCGAGGTAACACGTTAAAGTACAAAGTGTCCAACATGCCCGACTGTCCAACAGACCCTAGTTTACCCTATAGGTGATAATGCCGGTGATATGAGTCCGGGGTCCAGTATCGATAGTACCCAGCATTGCAACTTTAATCATGCAATAGTAGGTACGATACAAGTTAGAAAGTATTTTTACAAAATTTAGGAAAAGTTTGAAAAACGAGCAGAGCTTATTGTACAACATTTTTTGCACTAACGAATTTTTAAAATTGCAAATGTAATATATTTTGCATTAAAAATTTCGAACAATATTATTCCAAAGCCTTCGTAAAACTGCACTGTAATGGTAACTAAGTACCAATAAGTGCACTGTAATGGGTCTATTTCAGTATAGTTTTATGTTATGAAGAATGGTTTCCTTAGCAACAAGTTTCTGTGTGGGGATTCTAAATTTCAAGGCCTAACAACAATAGCTGTAAATACAAAAAAGAAAACACGATCGCGCAAAAAAAATTTTGCATATCGTTTTTACATATAACTAACAGTAGAGTTGTGTAACTTGAAAAATGGCATGACTACAAGAAAGTTGTGTTTAACTATTTTTGTGACGCAACTTCGTTACGTGGAACCCATATTATTTCATAGTTCTTGCTCAGCTGTCGAGTGTCTGCTATGAAGGTTCCACGAATTATAAGGAAAAGACCATGAATTCTATAGAATCAGTTAGGCTATATTATAGCAATATTATCAGGGAACAATTTTGATTATCTGTTCGAAAATTAACGTCATTAATACAAAAGCGTTGCTAACGAGAAAGACAGGTTAAAGCGCGAATTGGAGTCCACATGATTATCATGATCTAATCATGGCCATCTTGAAAATCGCCTAATATAAATACACATTCAAAGTTATAAAAAGTAGAGGAATTGCTATAAGAAACTCATGTTAAAAGTGCATTTTTATACAGGGTGTTTCAGAAATACTTTGACAAATCTTGGGAGCATGTTCGTCATATCAAAACAAGAAAAAAAGTTAATATAAACATATGTCCGAAAATCCTTAGTTTTTTAGTTATTAATGAAAGAACATAATGAAACATATCTTAGATATTGTCAACTTGGTAGCAAGTGTTGCAACTTTAATCAATTCAGAAACTTGTAACAATGAAAGATTACGTTCAACACGTTTCGAGGTACAATCCAACAACTTAAGTTTGTACTTACATACTTAGAAATGGCTTTTAAGGAACCCGAAGTTTCATTGCCGCCCTCACATAAGCCCGCCATCGGTCCCTATCCTGTGCAAGATTAATCCAGTCTCTATCATCATACCCCCACCTCCCTCAAATCCATTTTAATATTATCCTCCCATCTACGTCTCGGCCTCCCTAAAGGTCTTTTTCCCTCCGGTCTCCCAACTAACACTCTATATACATTTCTGGATTTGCCCATACGTGCTACATGCCCTGCCCATCTCAAACGTCTGGATTTAATATTCCTAATCATGTCAGGTGAAGAATACAATGCGTGCAGTTCTGTGTTGTGTAACTTTCTCCATTCTCCTGTAACTTCATCCCGCTTAGCCCCAAATATTTTCCTAAGCACCACTTAAGTTTGTAACCGATAATAATTCATTTTGTTAGATAATCGAATGATGTTATCATTACCAGTCTGCTGATGCACCCATTGTATCCTAGATGGCTATGTGTTGCCAAGGAGACTTGATTACTGCAGTCATTTGTCATTTGAACATTTGTTATGAAAATCTACCATCTCTGGTAATAATCCAGTGCCAGAATGTTTAAGATTGTGTAGAAAATGAAGAAAATGTGAGAAACTAAAATTACCTCCTACTTCTCAAAACCCCTATTTATAAACAAACATTTATTATTTATCTTACGAACCTGAATTGTCCTTCAAGCGCGAGTTAGTTGTATATTTTTTCTTTTCTAAAGCTTCATGATTTTGTGGACTTCGCTTATGTTTAATATGTTCTTAGTGATTTATTAGTCTCAAGTCTAATTTTGTTAATAGCACATTTTATATTTGTTTATTCCTGTAAGTTCACTCACTCCAAAAAAAAAAAAACAGTGCCTTTGTGATATGAGGTCTCCACTTTTTCGTCGCCCAGATATAACCTATGAAATATGTTAAATCGTTTGTAATTACTGAAAACTTTATACTACATTAAACACATATTTTCAATAACATCAATAATCAGGATGATACTCATCCCATGCACCAAATACTTTCATTGGAACAAAATATGTTTGCAACTACTGATCTCAACGAGAATATTATTTTTAAAATTACACACTACAGATTTTAAATCCATACTAATAATAAATCTGTAGCCGAAATTTTTCTGGTAATTTTCGATTTTACAAAAATAATTGGTCCTAACGTATATAATTAACCACCCTGAAATCGAAATTCGCTTTTTTGAAATTTTTGTTTGTATGTCTGTCTGTCTGTATGTTTGTTACATTTTCACGCGATAATGGATGAACGGATTTCGATGAAAATTGGAATATAAATTATGTTCGTTGTAGCTTAGATTTTAGGCTATATGGCATTCAAAATACATTATTTAAAAGGAGTGTTATAAGGCGGCCTGAATTAAATAAATCGAAATATCTCGCTTATTATTGATTTTTGTGAAAAATGTTACATAACAAACGTTTCTTTAAAAATAATTTCCGATAAGTTTTATTCCTCGAAAAATTTTGATAGGAATGATATTTAATGAGATAAATGAGTTTTAAAATTAAAATAACTGCCATCTAAGGCCGTGTAATGAAATAAAAAACAAATGACTTCCTCTATAAAGGGCCTTGGACAGCAACAATCGAAAGCTATGAAAGATAGCCTACAGAGAATGTTTCTGTGTTTGTATGAAGTAATATCGGAAGCTAAATTAACCGATTTGTATAATTAATTATTATTTCACCATTGGAAAGTGTAGTTTTTCTAGATGGACATAATGCTATAATGTTATTACAGTAACTTGTGAAATAATATAATGTAATGTAATATAATATAATACAATATATGTAATGTAATATTATATAATATAATTTAAGTTATTTGAAGGGTTCAGAACCATAGTGGGCCAAGCGCCATTTACGGAATACGTAGAAAACAAGGGTTAAAATTAAGTTATTACCATAATTCAATGGAAACCTATAACAAGTAAAATAAAGTATACACATTAAATCTGAATGATGTCAATGTTCATTAAACTATGGTTGCATGTAATAAAAATTAGAAACATGTTAAAGGAACTGTCATTGTACCAATGAGTGGTCTCTGGACCAAAATGATCGCATTTTAATTAATTGGATGCAATTTAAATTAAGTAACATATTAAACGATTTATCCTTCTATCAAACACGAATGTTCCCTGGATCAAACGTCCTATTTTAATTATGTAATTACATTATATTTATTTCTAACGGGTGCAGCGGAGCGCACGGGTACGGCTAGTATTATGATATGAAAGAATAAGTATATTTTTATGTAATACATCATTTGTTTTGCGCAGAAAAAAATATGTTTATGGTTACTATGGCAACAATTTTATTGTTGGTACATTTTGTTAGTGATTGTGTTATGATAGCAGTTTCATTGATGAAATTAACATAAAGAAGATTTTCTTGCCAGAAAATGATAGAATTGAGATCCTGATGATTCTTTTCGTGATTATTTTAAGATGTGAGGCATAATTTTTAAGTACATAGTTTATTCTTCTTACTATTACATACCGAGTAAAAATGTTAATTTTTAAAAAGGAATTATATAAGAAGCCTAATTTTTTTACTGATAGTTTCTAATAAGAAAACCTTTAAATTAGACTATTTTAATAGTCTTTCTGTAATAATTGATTGTGTTGAAAAATTTACATCTTATTATAAAAAAATTAATTCAAATTAATACTTTCTGTAAAATATTGTATTGTATTATTAACATTCCATTGGTGTTCATACATTGCTTCACAGCTAGAATATGGAACAAGTCAAAAAACTTAATACTATTATAAAGTCTTAATTTATAGTCGCAGTCTAGATGAAATATATACAGAAGAGATTTACAATATAGTCTACTAGTACAACACATAGTTTTAGTATCAATTTCATGAAGTGTTATTGAATGTTATGAATTCATCTACAGAATAGAAGGCGTGAGAAATTAGGTACTTCTTTAATATGGCCCTAAATAATCTTGTGTTTTGAGTTTCATTTTTTATATCGATAGGGAGGATATTAAAAAATTTTACTGCCATATAACGCACTCCTTTTGATAGCACGATAGACTTGCCGATGGAGTATGAAAGTCATTTTTGACGTGTATTTATGCTATGAACTGTTGAATTAATTACAAAGTTTTCACGAATACATAAGAGGAAGATTATTTATGAAAAGATATACTGACAAGCCATGGATATTATTTGTAGTTTCCTTTTAAATAGTCCTACAAGATTCCCTAGATTTGGCACCTACTATTATTCTAATTACTCTTTTTTAATATACTTGATATTTGCATATAACATATACATCTTAAGAACGAATTGCATTAAAAGCTGGAATTTTATTACAGTACATTATGCAACGAGCCTATAATGAAGGTAATTAAGAAGCGAGTATGGATATTTATGAAACGAGCGCAAGCGAGTTTCATAATTTTCATACGAGCTTCTTAATTACCATTATAGGCGAGTTTCATACGACTTTTTATGCTCGACCATATTTCTAACTTCATATTATTAATTTTCTTTGTATCTGACCTTGACGAATGTCCGGTATGTTGTGAGATGTGCGCAGACGCGAAAGTATTGACTTTTTCCGAGGAAGAGATGTTCACATTGACCTTGCTAGGCCATATGAACCTACAGAGATAACATTGAAATTAAATTAGACATTGAAAAACGAGATGACAAATTGAATTTATTTGAATATTATTTACAATTAACGCTAATTATTATAGTAACAGAACATAACCTTCTGCGACAGTATTGGATTCCCAGCCTCCGTGACTTTTCGCTAATTCTCTTTCGATTGCATATCCGAGAATAATCGATACTTGCGGTTTTATAACGGTAGAAAGCTGACCTGTCATTGGCTGAACAGTTGTAACCTGAGTCGTCATTGGCTGAAAGACCTGACCTTTAATGAGTAGGTGTACTTTAATGACATGCATTAAAGGTCTGCTACCAGGTGTATAATTACTACATTTCGGCATGGTCGAGCATAAATACTTTTAAAACAGTGTAGGTACCTTTAACGTACTGATTAAAAGTTGGACAAAATGAATTCTAAAATTATAACAGAAACATACTGGAAAGAATCCTGTTAATGTTGCCAATTTTCTCGGACACAAATCTGACTGAATCTTTCTGGAATCGGAACCATTCTCCTTTGCTGACAAGTCGTCAGATGGCTGATATACAGCTAGATTTCCTTCCTTGACGCGGTGCATATACCCGTAAACCCGAAGACAGGTTGCAGATTGCAAGACTAAGCACGCGATAGTGGTTAGGATTTGAATTTATGGCGTCGATACGAATAGCATCCTGGCACGAGAATCTCGCGTGTTACGAGAAATGTCAGCCATTTTGCCAGCCATCAACAATTTATTATCCAGTCCTCCGGAAAACATCTGGCAGCTTATTTCTTCGTGTTACTTAACTAGTCTATTTCAGTTTTTTACTTAACTGATCTTCACAGAACCTGTAATCACAGGTTTTGTTAATACTTGAAGGAATAATTCTGGAATTATAAAATGCTTGAAGTGAATATTTAGAGATCGCATTTTCGTAATGAGTGGTCTATTAAGGAAGGCTTATAGAATAAAATTAATACATAGGAAACGGACTATCTTAAGCCACGGCCTCGAGAAAAAAAAATCCGTAATGAAGTAACTTATAACCTAATAAGAGCAGAAGAAACCATAGTAGACAGAGCAGAACAAAAATTATATATACAGTGTGTCTCAAATAGATGTATACACATTTTGAAACACTATTTCTCGCAACGAGATGAGACAGAAATACGATTTTTGCGGTTTTGTATTCCTTAAGCTCGTACATGTTCAAAATGGCCCCTTCCACCACAGTACACTCCCAACAACGACGTACAACAGAGCGACATACCAACTGGATTGTTGCTAATGAAATATCATTACAGGCATGTTCAATCTGAACTCTCAGTTCCTCCAGTGTTTATGGTTTTGTGCCGTATACTGTGTCTTTTAGAGCTCCCCATAGGTCTGGAGGGGTTAAGTCCGGAGATCGAGGCGGGAACTCCGCAGCACTTCCTCTTCGTCCTTGCTACCTCTGATTGAATGTGCGATCGAGAAAATTCCTCACATTGACATGAAAGTGAGCTGGAGCCCCGTCTTGTTGAAAATAAAACTTACTTATTGGCTTTTAAGGAACCCGGAGGTTCATTGCCGCCCTCACAAAAGCCCGCCATCGGTCCCTATCATGAGCAAGATTAACCCAGTCTCTACCATCATATCCCACCTCCCTCAAATCCATTTTAATATTATCTTCCCATCTACGTCTCGGCCTCCCCAAAGGTCTTTTTCCCCCCGGCCTTCCAACAACACTCTATATGCATTTCTGGATTCGCCCATACGTGCTACATGTCCTGCCCATCTCAAGCGTCTGGATTTTATGTTCCTAATTATGTCAGGTGAAGAATACAATCCGTGCAGTTCTGCGTTGTGTAACTTTCTCCATTCTCCTGTAACTTCATCCCTCTTAGCCCCAAATATTTTCCTAAGAACCTTATTCTCAAACACCCTTAATCTATGTTCCTCTCTCAAAGTGAGAGTCCAAGCTTCACAACCATATAGAACAACCGGTAATATAACTGTTTTATAAATTCTAACTTTCAGATTTTTTGACAGCAGACTAGATGACAAAAGCTTCTCAACCGAATAATAACAGGCATTTCCCATATTTATTCTGCGTTTAATTTCCTCCTGAGGTAAAGCTATTTTAATTCTCAAAGATGTCATTAAGATGTTGAATAGTGGTTTCCAACATTTCCAGGTATTTCTCACCCGTGACAGTCCCTTCGAAGAAGTACGGCCCAATTATTCCTCTGGAAGACAGACCACACCGCACTCTTACTCCTGAAAGATTGACGGCCTTTTCTTGAAAAATGTGTGGGTTTTCGTTAGCCCAGTACATTCAACTGTGCCGGTTAATTATGCCTTTAAGTTTAAATATGGCTTCATGTGATAAAACAGTTAATGCCCACGTGCATCAACGTCGGTTAGTGTAATCGCCGGTTAAAATTGTCACCTAACCGCTGGTTAAGCATTTTTACAGTGGATCGACCTCGGTTACGACTAAAATAGGAGGTTAACCACAGTAATCTCTAACCGGCCATATTCGAGCGGTTAAAAGAGATAACCAGTGATTAGTAGAGCAAGTAAAGCAAAATGGCGGCCAGAGCCACAGATGTTTATTTCGAAGACGATTATTATCGCACAGTAGCCTACTTGAATTTCTTGGATAGAGCATGAACGTGAAGTTTCTGTACTAAAAGTGGGAATACTCGAATATCTCTTTCTCCATGTCACTGGCTGAACAAAAAGAGGTTATGGATGGATCTTGGGATAATGAACAGTTCCCTCGTGTAAATGGGGTCCTGGATCGTATACACATTCCTACTAATCTTCAGCATCCTTTTCCTTTATAGATATTCCATCTTTGTATATATATATATATATATATATATATATATATATATATATTTAAATCTAGTAATTGAGCCTATCGATACTTCAACCTCACATTGGAATATAATCATTTTTGCATTCAATTTTCTATTTTGTACGATTTTAACCTAACAGCACTGAAAAGCAAAGAAATGCAACTCGCAAATATAACAGCGCCTAAAGGCAAACAAATGCAAAACGAAAATGTAGGACCCGTTCATTTCGATGTAGAACGGAGTGAGCGCAGCCGTTTTTAGACGTTGACTATTATCTTTGCAGCGGTATGGATGCTTTCCTTTAGTAATTTTGTAGAAACAATGTACCATCATAGACTTTACTCTGGTTAAATGAGGTGTCAGCTAGCCATGTTTAAGTAATCGGTAATTGTGAATGGTGCACAGAAATTACATTTTAACCACTGTTACTGTTTAACCGTCGTTTCGTAATCTATGATTACTGCGTTTTTAACCGATGTTGATACACTTCGCCATAAGTCTTGAAACTCTCCCCTTTCATCACACTTGTTCAAGAGCCACTCAGAAAATTCCAGTTGCCTGTCTGGGTCGTCCTCATTTAGTGCGTGGACAAGTCTCGGAATGTAAGGCTTCTATTTTTGAGCTCGCAAAATTAGATGAACACTGGATTTGCTGATACTAATCTCACGAGAACATTGCCTCATTGAATTCTTTGAGGATTGTGCAAAAGCCTGCATGACTGCATCAACACTCTCGTTATCGGTGGAACTTCTCTTTCTTCCGCACCGCCCTTCCAACACATCTTGCACCGTTCCGTCGACTTCAAACTTGTCTCGGATTCTTGTGATAGTTAACCTTATTGGTGGTTGTGTTTCAAATTCAACCCTCTAACGTCGTTGAACCTCAACAACATTCTCCACCTTCCAATAACATTTCAGTATCTATTTACGTTTATCGAACGATAATTGCACCGTCATGTTTGTTTATAAACAGATGAATATGTTTCCATGCTTTCCACTGCCTTCTGAATCATAAACCGCAAAAATTGTATTTTTTTCTATCTAATTTCTTTGCTGTGAAATAGTATTTCAAAGAGTGATACATCAATTTGGGACACTCTGTGTATGCATGTGTGTATATTATATATATATATATATATTTATTTATTTATTTATTTATTTATCTATTTATGTCCATAACAGGGCAAAGCCCCAATTACAATAGACAGTACAGATAAAAAAAACATATTGCATACAACACGAAAAAAGAGGTAAAACAGATACAAGTGCATTTACAAATTAAAAATGGAAAAGGGAAGAAAAAAAAACAAATAGATACCACATAAAAACACAGATACAGATATAAATGAAAAACACCAAATAAAAACAAATCACAAAGAGCTAAATACAGACATCACAGCCAAAAATGCAAATTGCAGAGCAAGTACAACACCATGTTAATAAATTCAATATACAGCACTACACAGCAGGCCCAATAGGTTCAATTCATTTATTCAAAAAACTCACCAACACAGAACATGTGTTTCAAGTAATGCTATATATATAAAGATCGTGTGATGTCGAAAGAATATTTTCTTAGTAAAAACATTGTTTCAGTGACAATCGAACAGGTTTATATTTGACAATTTATAAATATACTCAGTTGTATTTTTTATTGGATTATTTTACGACGCTGTATCAACATCTAGGTTATTTAACGTCTGAATGATATGAATGCCGGTGATAATGCCGGTGAAATGAGTCCGGGGTCCAACACCGAAAGTTACCCAGCATTTGCTCGTATTGGGTTGAGGGAAAACCCCAGAAAAAACCTCAACCAGATAACTTGCCCCGACCGGGATTCGAACCCGGGCCACCTGGTTTCGCGGCCAGACGCTCTGACCGTTACTCCACAGGTGTGACACTCAGTTGTACACTGCAACAAAATTAGTAATACAAGAGTACACGATTCATTTTTATTTAAAATCTATCACTATTAAAGAAAATATGGTAAGTCGCTTTCGTAAATGTGTGTCGTAATCTATTTCTTTTAGTCACCAAACTATAGGGCAATATTTTAATTCAAGCACAGCAATGCTCTGTAGAAGTCCCTGTATTATCCTGAGTTGATGTAAACAACACGAATTTTGTAACGCGCGACGTAGTTAACTTTATAGGTTCGGTGTCCGAAGTTCCATTTCTAGTAATTACTAATTTTCATTAAGATATGCAGTTCCGATACAAATATGCATTTGCATATATTTCTCGTTACTATTTATTAAAATACTAACCGTTGGAATCAAGAATCGCGGGCGAAAATAATGCCGAGGATGATAAAAACCGTCTTGCATCTCATGCTACAATCTATTAACTGTATGGAAATATGTGGACGCCAGTGGCTGTTCCTCGGGGGAGGGAAGGGAGGAACGTCCTCCTCACATTTTTCTTCTTTTGAATGTAAATACCAAATGAAATATATGCTTTGAAATTCGAGGAAGATTCGATAATTTTTAAGTTCACAGCTATAAGAAAACCTCGGTTGATCGAGTTTTAAACGACGCGCGCTCATGTGCTGCTAGAAAACTGTGAGAAAGATACGAGATTGTTTGTGTGGAGGAAAGTCAATCCATTCCTCCTTTACTGCAGTTAACACACATAGACAACAGCGCACTAGCGGCCAGAGAAAGAAGCAGAGTTTTAAAGCAAGTAAATGAACGGAGAGGGAGGAGATCCTCCTCTGAACCAGCGCATGGGCGGGAAATAGAAACCGACTGGTCGTGCAGCAAGCTCGCTACCGCTGCCATCTAACGATGGTACATTCAACCAGACTATAACACATCTAGATGAGACACAATAAAAACAGTTTTAACGCAGCGCTATGAAAGACACCATGTAAACTTTTTTTTTATTATAAATCAAAAATATTATTCATTGCACTTTATATATGCTACAATTCATGGTTTGAAACTTTCAAGGATATTTGAAAGTTAAAGTCGGGTTTATATAAAACAAAGTGGAAGTAGTTTTACGTTAGTATCACAGATCTTTTGGCCTCTGAAATTCACTTCCATTCATTGTGTACTAGACAGTGCAACAGCCAAGTTGTCAGTTTTGTACAAATATATTTGAAATTGAAAGTAGGTACTGCAAACTGCATTAATTTTAACGTAAAAAATTAATTGGCCACCGGCAGCTTTGAACAATAATGGTAGTATAACTTTACAAGAACTGACATTCTTCAAAAGCATGTGATACTGAACTTGTAAAATGTACATGTGGCAACACAGACCACGTGGGTGGGTGCAGTGTTCTCGCTTTCCTAACAGATTATTTCCCATTCCCATTTCCGTAAAACGGTTCGATTACGTGTTAGTGGCTGGTCTCTTCCAACACATGTGATGCTGTAGTTTGCTCGAAAAATGCTGCGAGGTTGTGAATTTCCTTGTAATTGTTAATTTGTGCGATTATTCAACAATGAATGGAAGTAAAAACATAATATAGGCTATTTTGGAAAATTTAGGAAACTCAGTTTACAAGAACAGATTATTGCTATACAGAAGGGAAGGCCAACCCCAACACTACCTGGTCTTATATGTATGTATGTAGGCTAATTTGTAGCATGTTTCATTCAAGAAGGTGTCATTTCGTGCTGTTAACTTCTCCATCGGCAAGTCTATCGTGCTATCAAAAAGGAGTGCGTTATATGGCAGTAAAAATACGCTGTATTAAATAACGTTAAATGCTGTGACAGTGTGGGAAAATTTATGGCAAAAGTTGGACAGTTGAGGGGGGAATTGGCCGAGGGGGAGGGAGCCGATGGATAAGGGAAAGATTTATTAGTGTTGCAATGAGTAATATTAACATTGAGCGAATGATATAATTAGGGGATAATGTTCTTTTTTTTTTTGTATTTACTGTGTCTTTTGTATTTTATTGCGTGTGTATGTTTTTATTTATATACTGTATTACCTTTATATTTATTATTTGGATTTGGTGCAGTTTCAACAAGAAATTGAATTGTTTATACTGTATATATATATATATATATATATAGTGTGAGTGTGAGCGTGAGCGTGTGCGTGTGTGTGCGTGTGTGGGGGGGTTGTGTGTGTGTTTTTTTCATATCTCCCTTTTATTTTATTTCTATTATTTTTGTGAAATTTGGTATAAAGTTAGATTAGTTATAATAGTGGTAATCAATGATAACGGTAGTAATAATAATAACTGTTGCTTCACTATTTTATTATTAGTAGGTATTATTTTCGTTTTGAAGATTCAAACTGTGCATAGTTATAGCAGAATGGCCATACGGGCTCGTGCGAAGGATCTTGTGTACATGAGTTTGTATAATTTATTATGCATCAATCTATCTATCTATCTATCTATCTATCTATCTATCTATCTATCTATCTATCTATCTATCTATCTATCTATCTATCTATCTATCTATCTATCTATCTATCTATCTATCTATCTATCTATCTATCTATCTATCTATCTATCTATCTATCTATCTATCTATCTATCTATCTATCTATCTATCTATCTATCTATCTATCTATCTATCTATCTATCTATCTATCTATCTATCTATCTATCTATCTATCTATCTATCTATCTATCTATCTATCTATCTATCTATCTATCTATCTATCTATCTATCTATCTATCTATCTATCTATCTATCTATCTATCTATCTATCTATCTATCTATCTATCTATCTATCTATCTATCTATCTATCTATCTATCTATCTATCTATCTATCTATCTATCTATCTATCTATCTATCTATCTATCTATCTATCTATCTATCTATCTATCTATCTATCTATCTATCTATCTATCTATCTATCTATCTATCTATCTATCTATCTATCTATCTATCTATCTATCTATCTATCTATCTATCTATCTATCTATCTATCTATCTATCTATCTATCTATCTATCTATCTATCTATCTATCTATCTATCTATCTATCTATCTATCTATCTATCTATCTATCTATCTATCTATCTATCTATCTATCTATCTATCTATCTATCTATCTATCTATCTATCTATCTATCTATCTATCTATCTATCTATCTATCTATCTATCTATCTATCTATCTATCTATCTATCTATCTATCTATCTATCTATCTATCTATCTATCTATCTATCTATCTATCTATCTATCTATCTATCTATCTATCTATCTATCTATCTATCTATCTATCTATCTATCTATCTATCTATCTATCTATCTATCTATCTATCTATCTATCTATCTATCTATCTATCTATCTATCTATCTATCTATCTATCTATCTATCTATCTATCTATCTATCTATCTATCTATCTATCTATCTATCTATCTATCTATCTATCTATCTATCTATCTATCTATCTATCTATCTATCTATCTATCTATCTATCTATCTATCTATCTATCTATCTATCTATCTATCTATCTATCTATCTATCTATCTATCTATCTATCTATCTATCTATCTATCTATCTATCTATCTATCTATCTATCTATCTATCTATCTATCTATCTATCTATCTATCTACCTACCTATCTGTTAACTTCTTTCCTCCTCTTAAGAAATACGCAGGAGCCGCCACTGGTGGACGCCTATCAAGTCATTGGAAAGGCCCATACGCAGAAGAGATCTATGTACAGCGCGAGATCTCAGCCTCTTCGATGAAAGACCGCGTCTTAGATTGTGCACTTGAATGACAGTCAAGTCGGCAAGCCAGCAGGCCGTGAAACAAAAGACATTAGATCCCCTGAACAAATAACAGAGTAGGTCCCCGAAACTCTGGAGCCGCGTTCAAGTGGGGAAGGAGGCCGAGGCTATTTTGCTTCTTTTTCAGGTTTATTTCGCAAACTGATTTATGTTCCCTCGTTGTTTCAGGGTTTATAAAATTGCTTTCACAAATTAAACTGTTAAAGTGCTGTACAAAATGACGAAGGAGTAAAACAAATTTATAGAGGAAAAAATGTGGAGTAAGAAAATAAATGGAGAAGTAGATGAATACGAAGGAAAGACAAGAATACAAAATAAAGAGAAATGATTGGAAAAATGAAGATACAGAGTAAACAATGAAGGAAAGCGAGAAACACGTAAAACTGAGAAAACAATAAAGATATAAAGAAAGAAAGAGACAAAGAAATGAAATGAAAGAAGCAAAGAATGAAGGTACAGCCAAGATGAAGCACAAAAAGAAATAATTAAAAAGAGAGATAAAGCAAAATAAAAAACGACATTGGACAAGAAAAGAGAAAAAAGAGTAGAAAAAAGACAAATAGAAAGAAAATAGCAAATAAATAAATAAATCAGCAACAGAAAATGAGAGAAAAAGAAAAATAACACATAAAAATAAATAAAACAGAGACATAATTAAGAAAAGAGAGACACTAATAAATAAAAGAATAATACCACAGTCTAGTATATAGAGTCACGAAGCTTGAGTTTGTGAGGGTACTAGAAACATTAGACTGTGCAGGTACTATTTCGCATTGTCCGTAATGAGGCGATAGTAGCGATCCTAGTGGTTAGCAACTATCTATGGATGCATATTTACTACGTATTGAGCTTCGTGACTGTATATACTAGACTGTGATGACACATCAAGAAGAAACAGAGAGAGATAGCGAAAGGGTAAATAACAGGTGAAGAAGCAGAAATAGAAAGGAATGAAAGAGGAATAATTTATAAAAAGTAAAGTAGAAGCAGGAAGGAAGAAATTAGAAATAAAAGATAAAGGATTAAATAAACGAAAGAAAAAGATAAATAGCACATAAATAAATAAGGAAAAGAAAAGAAAGGAATAAATGGAGAAACAACAGAAAACAAAACTGATAAAGAAAAGAAGCGAAAGAAAGACAAAAAGAAGTAACAGATAAACAAATTTGTAACGAATGAAAACAAAGAAGAAAGAGAAAATGACATCAAAAGACATATACAGCGTGTTGCAAAACTCCATACTCAAACTTCTACGGATGTTAGAGGAGCCCAAAACAAAGATGTTTTGTTATACAACCATAGATCGGAAAGCAATAGTTAACGTCTGTCGTCACCTTCGAACGCAGACATTCCTGAGAGTGTGGTAAATATTTAAAATGGTTTTGGTGACATTTTATTTACAGGTATTTTCAAACGTGCGGCCTTCTGCTTCAATACGTGATGTACAACGACGTCATAATGTGTCTCTCTTACGTTGAAATACTCCATGTTGATGTTGTAAGCGATCGGCAGCTACAAGAATCCGAGCAACGGGGTCCTCCTATGACACAATTGACGTTTCATATACTAAATTCTTAGCGCATCTGGCCGCGAAACCAGGTGGCCCGGGTTCGAATCCCGGGTCGGGGCAAGTTACCTGGTTGAGGGTTTTTCCGGGGTTTTCCCTCAACCCAATACTAGCAAATGCTGGGTAACTTTCGATGCTGGACCCCGGACTCATTTCACCGGCATTATCACCTTCATATCATTCAGACGCTAAATAACTAGAAGTTGATACAGCGTCGTAAAATAACCCAATAAAATAAAAAAATACACTAAATTCTTTAAATGTCCCCACACAAAAAAGTCGAATGGGGTAAGGTCAGGAAAACGAGCAGGCCATGTAATGAGCCCACCCCGGCCAATCCAATATTCACCGAATGTGCCACGTAAATGCTCTCGAACTTGAAGAGAGAAATGAGAGGTTGAGCCATCATACAGGTACCACATGCGACGCCAGATGTCAAGGAGAACATCTTGGAGTAACTCAGGCAATGTTTACCGCAGGAACTGAAGATTTTGGAAAAATCTTTGTTTTGGGCTCCTCTAGCATCCCTATAAGTTTGAGTATGGAGTTTTGGAACATTCTGTATAAAAAAGAAGATTAAAGGATAAAAGAGGAATATCAGATACATAAATAAATAAAAAATTAATTAATAAAGCAAAAAGTGAAAGACGGAAAAGAGAAATAATAGATAAATAAACAAACAAATAATCATAAAGGAAGAAAAAGAGAAATTAACATATAAAGGAAAAATAAGGAAATAAATAAAGAAAAAGGATAGAAAAGATAAATAACAGACAAAGAAACAAATACACAACTTTCGGAACATGTATGGTAAGACTTTACTGTGTTAAATTTCAACGTACTGTACCTCGTTTACATGTTTCGACCTATTTATGGGTCATCTTCAGAACTGGTCGTTGTTGGTCTTGGCGCCACTTGTTCTGTTTCCTGTGAGGGTGCGTTCGTGTGGTATAGTGTAGAGTCAAAGAGTGTGTGTGTTTTGAAGTTGAGTTGTGTGTTGAGAATTTCGTTGGGGTGTGTTTTCGTGTGTCTGTATATTTCATATTGTTCTAGTGTGTTTAGTTTCTGGCTTTTTGGTTGGATGTGTAGTATTTCCATGTCTGTGTCGATGTCTCTGTGGGTGTGGTTAGCATTTGTGATGTGTTCTGCATATGTGGAGGTGTTTTGTAACTTTTTTATGGCTGTGATGTGTTCTTTGTAACATGTTTTTTTGAACGATCTGCCTGTCTGTCCTATTTAGAAGTTGTTACAGGTGTTACATTTCAGTTTGTATACGCCTGTGTGGTTGTATTTGTTTGTTTGTGTTGTTTGTGTGTGAGATGTTTTTGTACAGTGTTATTAGGTCGAAACATGTAAACGAGGTACGTTGAAATTTAACACAGGAAAGTCTTACCATACATATTCCGAAGTGATGCAGTGTTAAAAGTTGTGTAGGCTAATCAAGTTGTATAAATACAGAAGGTTTAAACAGAAAAGAGGGGAGTTGAGTTAAAAAGCAAAGCAATAACAGAAAGGAGGGAACAGATAAATAAGAGATAAAAAGCAAAGCAATAACAGAAAGAAGGGAACAGATAAATAACAGATAAAAAGCAAAGCAATAACAGAAAGGAGGGAACAGATAAATAAGAGATAAAAAGCAAAGCAATAACAGAAAGAAGGGAACAGATAAATAAGAGATAAAAAGAAAAGCAATAACAGAAAGGAGAGAAAAGATAAATAAGAGATAAAAAGCAAAGCAATAACAGAAAGAAGGGAACAGATAAATAAGAGATAAAAAGCAAAGCAATAACAGAAAGGAGGGAACAGATAAATAAGAGATAAAAAGCAAAGCAATAACAGAAAGAAGGGAACAGATAAATAAGAGATAAAAAGCAAAGCAATAACAGAAAGAAGGGAACAGATAAATAAGAGATAAAAAGCAAAGCAATAACAGAAAGAAGGGAACAGATAAATAAGAGATAAAAAGCAAAGCAATAACAGAAAGAAGGGAACAGATAAATAAGAGATAAAAAGCAAAGCAATAACAGAAAGAAGGGAACAGATAAATAAGAGATAAAAAGCAAAGCAATAACAGAAAGAAGGGAACAGATAAATAAGAGATAAAAAGCAAAGCAATAACAGAAAGAAGGGAACAGATAAATAAGAGATAAAAAGCAAAGCAATAACAGAAAGAAGGGAACAGATAAATAAGAGATAAAAAGCAAAGCAATAACAGAAAGAAGGGAACAGATAAATAAGAGATAAAAAGCAAAGCAATAACAGAAAGGAGAGAAAAGATAAATAAGAGATAAAAAGCAAAGCAATAACAGAAAGAAGGGAACAGATAAATAAGAGATAAAAAGCAAAGCAATAACAGAAAGAAGGGAACAGATAAATAAGAGATAAAAAGCAAAGCAATAACAGAAAGGAGGGAACAGATAAATAAGAGATAAAAAGCAAAGCAATAACAGAAAGGAGGGAACAGATAAATAAGAGATAAAAAGCAAACCAATAACAGAAAGGAGGGAACAGATAAATAAGAGATAAAAAGCAAAGCAATAACAGAAAGGAGGGAACAGATAAATAAGAGATAAAAAGCAAAGCAATAACAGAAAGAAGGGAACAGATAAATAAGAGATAAAAAGCAAAGCAATAACAGAAAGGAGGGAACAGATAAATAAGAGATAAAAAGCAAAGCAATAACAGAAAGGAGGGAACAGATAAATAAGAGATAAAAAGCAAAGCAATAACAGAAAGGAGAGAAAAGATAAATAAGAGATAAAAAGCAAAGCAATAACAGAAAGAAGGGAACAGATAAATAAGAGATAAAAAGCAAAGCAATAACAGAAAGGAGAGAAAAGATAAATAAGAGATAAAAAGCAAAGCAATAACAGAAAGAAGGGAACAGATAAATAAGAGATAAAAAGCAAAGCAATAACAGAAAGGAGAGAAAAGATAAATAAGAGATAAAAAGCAAAGCAATAACAGAAAGAAGGGAACAGATAAATAAGAGATAAAAAGCAAAGCAATAACAGAAAGGAGAGAAAAGATAAATAAGAGATAAAAAGCAAAGCAATAACAGAAAGGAGGGAACAGATAAATAAGAGATAAAAAGCAAAGCAATAACAGAAAGAAGGGAACAGATAAATAACAGATAAAAAGCAAAGCAATAACAGAAAGGAGAGAAAAGATAAATAAGAGATAAAAAGCAAAGCAATAACAGAAAGGAGAGAAAAGATAAATAACAGATAAAAAGCAAAGCAATAACAGAAAGAAGGGAACAGATAAATAACAGATAAAAAGCAAAGCAATAACAGAAAGGAGAGAAAAGATAAATAACAGATAAAAAGCAAAGCAATAACAGAAAGAAGGGAACAGATAAATAAGAGATAAAAAGCAAAGCAATAACAGAAAGGAGAGAAAAGATAAATAAGAGATAAAAGCAAAGCAATAACAGAAAGGAGAGAACAGATGAAGAAAGTAATAAACAAAAAAAAACTGAAATAAAGGAACTAACAAATAGCAGATAAAGGAACAAAGACAGAAATCATGGAAAAAAAAGAGAAATAATAGGTAAAGAAACAAATAAAGTAAATACACAATTAGAAAAGTTTATAAAAATGAGTAAAATACGCAGAGAGAATATAGAGAGCGAAAGAATGCAAACAAAGAAGGAAGTAAAGTAAAATAGAGGAAGAAAATAACAAAATGCAATTAAAAATTAAATACAACAGAAAGATGATAAGCGAGGCAAAATGGGAAAATGTAAATTAAAAAGAGGAGAGATAAAAAGATGCATGTGGGAGGCAGAGCCATCACCGTATTAGCGGCACAGCACGGAAGCTCTTTGCAGGAATATTAATCTGCTGTCAGCACTGAGTGACTGCCGACCTCGAGGCGCGGTCTCCTGCCATTAGACCTGCCCGCCGAACAGCGATGTCTTGAATATTAAGAAACCATACTCTACTTTCAATATGAATAATTAAGCTCACTTACTGCGTTCTATATACAGGATGTCGTGCTTTAAACTAGCCATTGTGTTTTTTTTATTATTTTTTTATTTTAGTAGGTTATTTTACGACGCTTTATCAACATCTTAGGTTATTTAGCGTCTGAATGAGATGAAGGTGATAATGCCGGTGAAATGAGTTCGGGGTCCAGCACCGATAGTTACCCAGCATTTGCTCATAATGGGTTGAGGAAAAACCCCGGAAAAAAACCACAACAAGGTAACTTTCCCCAACAGGGGAATCGAACCCGGGTCACCTGGTTTCGCGTCCAGACGCGCTAACCGTTACTCCACAGGTGTGGACACTGTGGTTTTAGGCTTAACAGATCGACTGTTGATCACTTTTTTTTAATTCGACAGATATTGGAGAAAAAAATGGGAGTTATAAGGGTGCAATACATCAGTTATTCATAGATTTCAAAAAGGCGTTTCACTCGGTTAAGAGAGAAGTTTTATATAATATTCTTATTGCATTTGGTAGTCAAAAGAAACTAGTTCGATTAATTATTAAAATATGTCTCACAAGCAAACATTCTGATGAGGGCAGATAGAGAAGTTATTATTTTTCTTTCACCGTGTTAATAAGTAATGTGAAAAGAAGTGCTTATACAAATTTTGGCCACACGACTGCAATTACGAGGACTGTAAAAAAATAAGCTCAGTAGGGACTGTTGACAGAAAGAAAACACAATTTCACTGGAAAAATTTATTGGAATAGACACAGTAATTGTTGAGCTATTTGCAATATATATTATTCCCCACCGGAATTGAGACATTTGTCATATCATGGGATCGACAGAGAGGTGCAGACGGCTGTCAAACGTCCCTCGTATTATTTAGTATATCAGTAGCAATATGGCCGCATCTACTACGAGAAAAGATGAAAATAAATGCAGCACGTCACCGCGCTACTGAATCGTGATTGGATGACGTCCAACTTACGTTTCTTCGCGTTTATGGAAGCTAGACCTTGGCAATGTCGAATCAGCGCCGCCTTGCGTTCGTTCAGTTTAACGTTAATCGTAATCAAATACACGGAGCTTATATTTGTCAAGCTTCAATGAACTTCACCGGAATGAATCGAAGATTGACTGCAGTCTGGGCCTTACATGAAACGGAGAAGACGAAAGTATAATTGAAGGGTCCAAAGCCATAGTGGGCCAAGCGCCATTTATTAAAACCGGAGAAACCAAGGATTAAAGTTGAGTGAATAGCATAGTTTAATGAAGATTGACGTATCATTTAGTTTTAATGTGTATACTTCATATTACTTGCTATATGTTTCCATTGAATTATGGTGATAACTTCATTTTAATCCTTGTTTTCTACGTTTTAGTAAATGGTGCTTGGCCCACTATGGTCATGGATGAACATATAATAGGATGCGAAACTGCGTTCAGCACCATCTAACGGACGGGGTTCAAATAAGATGATCAGCGCCAGACGTCGTGGGTGGTGAACAATAGAACTACGTGTTGGGTAGATTACCCAGAGTTCTCTATTTATCCGTTCGTTCGAGACAAATAAACGATGCTCGAAAAGACAAGATGGCAGCCAGAAACTTGCTAATGAGTGGACATTAACTTATACTAAGTGTGTGTATAAGCAGTGTATGTTAAACAGTGATGTTTATGGACGTTGTAAAATAGTGTTGTTGAATGTAGTGTAAAGTAATAGTAATATAATAAATTGAACTATCTAAGTAGTTTTTGCAGACTTTTCCATTGCACTGTACAATAAATACCCAAAGAATACAATCCCAATTATCTAACCTTTTGCTTTCTTTCCTGTCTCTGGTTATATTTTAACTGCATAGTGTATTATTGTATTTGTATTCCTGGTGTTGTGGAAGAGAAGGCCTGATGGCCTTAACTACACCGGAATACATCTATACTAATAATAAATCTGTAGCCGAAATTTTTCTGGTAATTTTCGATTTTCCAAAAATAATTGGTCCTAACATATATAATTAATCACCCTGAAACCGAAAATCGCTTTTTTTTTTTAATTTTTGTTTGTATGTCTGTCTGTCTGTCTGTCTGTATGTTTGTTACCTTTTCACGCGATAATGGATGAACGGATTTCGATGAAAATAGGAATATAAATTAAGTTCGTTGTAACTTAGATTTTAGGCTATATGGCATTCAAAATACATTATTTAGAAGGGGGGTTATAAGAGGACCTGAATTAAATAAATCGAAATATATCGCTTATTATTGATTTTTGTGAAAAATGTTACATAACAAAAGTTTCTTTAAAAATAATTTGCGATAAGTTTTATTCCTCGGAAAATTTTGATAGGACTGATATTTAATGAGATAAATGAGTTTTAAAATTAAAATAACTGCCATCTAAGACCGTGTAATGAATTAAAAAACAAATGACTTCGTCTATAAGGGGCCTTGGACAGCAACAATCGAAAGCTATTAAACATAGCCTACAGATAATGTTTCTGTGTTTGTATGAAGTAATATCGGAAGCTAAATTAACCGATTTGTATAATCAATTATTAATTCACCATTGGAAAGTGTAGTTTCTCTAGATGGACATAATGCTATAATGTTATTACAGTAACTTCTGAGTGAATCGAGGACAAGTAAGGTTGAAATAACTTCTTATGCACAGAAAACTTGATAGGCTATTCTGTACATTCGTTTCCTGTATTTCCTAAAATATTTTTTATGACCAAATGAGTAGTCTCTGAATCAAAATGATCGCATTTTAATTATGCAAATACAATTTAATTTAAGTAACATAATAAACGATTTATCCTTATATCAAACACGAATGTTCCCTGGATCAAATGTCCTATTTTAATTATGTAATTACTTTATATTTATTTCTAACGGGTGCAGCGGAGCGCACGGGTACGGCTAGTAAATAAATAAATAAATAAATAAATAAAATAGATCGTCTCTTTTATCTTCCTATTGGCTCCGGTAAGAATTTTTCAGTGGAAGATGATGTGAGAAATAAAAATGTAAATAAATTGGGTTAGTTGAGAATATCGATGAGGGTGAGAAGGAAGGAATATTTTCTGCATAATTTAACATTTTCGTCGCCAGGCGCGCTGCTAAATGAATGGAGTAATTAGTTTCTGTTTTCGATACTTGGTGCGCTGCTAGATGTAATAAGTTCTCCGTCCAATAGATGACAGCAAGATCAGTTTCTACATTAGCGCCTCTAGCATGTGTTACGGGAAACTCAGTAAGTTTCGCATTCTATTATATATTTATCCATGACTATGGTTCTGAACCCTTCAATTGGTACTATTTCTTATGCAAGTTTAAAAAGAAAAATGTTTTAATAACAACGAACACCTTATTATAAATAAGCAGACTTTTAAATACTTTTTTTCCAGTAATCAAAAAAGTATATATTTTAAAGAAGAAATTTTGGGGTATAATGCAATTCGTTAGCTGTATTTCCATAATTACCAGCCAACGAGATGTGCGTGCTGCATTGCTAAAGACGTTGTTCCGTCTTAACGCAATTTCGGGCACAGCGGCGTAACTATTCCTGATCCAGTTTCAAGTCCGGAGTACGCCCACATAATAGGATTTCTGCTTCACAGAGGCCCGAGGCAGCCAACTACCACAAAATCGGCTTCCACGGGCGGACACAGAGCGAGGACGTGTGGTGCAGTTTTTATGATATTTAAGCCGTATTACAGAGGGAATTGCATCCAACGTTTCGTAACTCCTTACTAGTTCCACTTTCAGGGAATAAGGATAAGCTGCCGTCCATAACATGGCAAAAGCAGATTGTAAAATACGTGAAGCGGAGAGATAGAGGGCACAAAACGAATGACGGAATGAGGGAGACAGCAAACGGAAGGGTGAAGGAGACAGTGATATAGATGATGAGAACAGTCAGAAAGTATGGGGACAAGTTAATGAATGGGTGAATTTAGGAAGTGAGGATGAAAAGAAATTGGAGAATTTAGCTAGTTAATAGAGGGTCATATAGAGTGTCGGAGAAATGAATGAAAGAGAAACAGATATAGTAGCATTCTGAAATGAGAATTGAGGGCGAAATTCTGAGCGTGACTGAAATAGTGAGAATACGCGAGTATAATGGACTAAGGGTAAAAAAAGTGAGGGTCAGAACTAGAAACTGTGACAAACAAACTGAGGGAGTGAGGATAAGTATGAGAAAGTGAGAGTAACAGAATAAGCAAGCTAGGAAAACAATTTGAGCAAGTGAGAGTAATAGTATGAGGAAGTGAGAGTAATAGTGCGAGGAAATGAGAGTAATAATGTGAGCTAGTGGCAATAATAGTGTGAGAAAGTGACAGTAATAGTGTGAACGGATAGTAGTAGTATGAGAAAGTGACAGTAATAGTGTGAACGGATAGTAGTAGTATGAGAAAGTGACAGTAATAGTGTGAACGGAGAGTAGTAGTATGAGAAAGTGACAGTAATAGTGTGAACGGATAGTAGTATGAGAAAGTGACAGTAATAGTGTGAACGGATAGTAGTAGTATGAGAAAGTGAGAGTAATAGTGTGAACGGATAGTAGTAGTATGAGAAAGTGACAGTAATAGTGTGAACAGATAGTAGTAGTATGAGAAAGTGACAGTAATAGTGTGAACGGATAGTAGTATGAGAAAGTGACAGTAATAGTGTGAACGGATAGTAGTAGTATGAGAAAGTGACAGTAATAGTGTGAACGGAGAGTAGTAGTATGAGAAAGTGACAGTAATAGTGTGAACGGATAGTAGTAGTATGAGAAAGTGACAGTAATAGTGTGAACGGATAGTAGTAGTATGAGAAAGTGGCAGTAATAGTGTGAACGGATAGTAGTAGTATGAGAAAGTGAGAGTAATAGTGTGAACGGATAGTAGTAGTATGAGAAAGTGACAGTAATAGTGTGAACGGATAGTAGTATGAGAAAGTGACAGTAATAGTGTGAACGGATAGTAGTAGTATGAGAAAGTGACAGTAATAGTGTGAACGGAGAGTAGTAGTATGAGAAAGTGACAGTAATAGTGTGAACGGATAGTAGTATGAGAAAGTGACAGTAATAGTGTGAACGGATAGTAGTAGTATGAGAAAGTGAGAGTAATAGTGTGAACGGATAGTAGTAGTATGAGAAAGTGACAGTAATAGTGTGAACAGATAGTAGTAGTATGAGAAAGTGACAGTAATAGTGTGAACGGATAGTAGTATGAGAAAGTGACAGTAATAGTGTGAACGGATAGTAGTAGTATGAGAAAGTGACAGTAATAGTGTGAACGGAGAGTAGTAGTATGAGAAAGTGACAGTAATAGTGTGAACGGATAGTAGTAGTATGAGAAAGTGACAGTAATAGTGTGAACGGATAGTAGTAGTATGAGAAAGTGGCAGTAATAGTGTGAACGGATAGTAGTAGTATGAGAAAGTGAGAGTAATAGTGTGAACGGATAGTAGTAGTATGAGAAAGTGACAGTAATAGTGTGAACGGATAGTAGTATGAGAAAGTGACAGTAATAGTGTGAACGGATAGTAGTAGTATGAGAAAGTGACAGTAATAGTGTGAACGGAGAGTAGTAGTATGAGAAAGTGACAGTAATAGTGTGAACGGATAGTAGTATGAGAAAGTGAGAGTAATAGTGTGAACGGATAGTAGTAGTATGAGAAAGTGACAGTAATAGAGTGAACGGATAGTAGTAGTATGAGAAAGTGACAGTAATAGTGTGAACGGATAGTAGTAGTATGAGAAAGTGAGAGTAATAGTGTGAACGGAGAGTAGTAGTATGAGAAAGTGACAGTAATAGTGTGAACGGATAGCAGTATGAGAAAGTGACAGTAATAGTGTGAACGGATAGTAGTAGTATGAGAAAGTGAGAGTAATAGTGTGAACGGATAGTAGTAGTATGAGAAAGTGACAGTAATAGTGTGAACGGATAGTAGTAGTATGAGAAAGTGGCAGTAATAGTGTGAACGGATAGTAGTAGTATGAGAAAGTGAGAGTAATAGTGTGAACGGATAGTAGTAGTATGAGAAAGTGAGAGTAATAGTGTGAGGAAGTAAGATTAATAGTGTGAGAAACTAAGAGTAACAGTGTGAAGAAGTAAGCGCAATAGTGTGAGGAAGTGAGAGTAATAGTGTGAGAAAGTGAGAGTAATAGTGTCAGAAAGTGAGAGTAATAGTGTGAGGATGTTCGAGTAATAGTGTGAGAAACTAAAAGTAAGTGTGAAGAAGTAAGAGCAATAGTATGATAAAGTGAGAATAATAGTGTGAGAAAGTAAGAGTAATAGTGTGAGAAAGTGAGAGTAATAGTGTGAGAAACTAAGAGTAATAGTGTGAGAAACTAAGAGTAATAGTGTGAAGAAGTAAGAACAACAGTATGAGGAAGTGAGAGTAATAGTGTGAGAAACTAAGAGTAATAGTGTGAAGAAGTAAGAGCAATAGTATGAGGAAGTGAGAGTAATAGTGTGAGAAAGTAAGAATAATAATGTGAGGAAGTGAGAGTAATAGTGTGAAGAAGTGAGAGTAATAGTGTGAGCGAGTGAGTGCAATAGTGTGAGGAAGTGAGAGTAATAGTGTGAAGATGTGAGAGTAATAGTGTAAGGAATTGAGAGTAATAGTGTGAGCGAGTGAGTGCAATAGTGTGAGGAAGTGAGAGTAATAGTGTGAAGATGTGAGAGTAATAGTATAAGGAATTGAGAGTAATAGTGTGAGCGAGTGAGAGTAGGAGGCTGAGAATACCACGGAAGTTTGAGCAATAATTTAATTTGAGAATAGGTGCGAAAATATATATTTCAGAGTGTGTGAGTATGTTAGAAAATTATAGTGAGTGTGTTTTTTTTTAGATTCTGAAGTCTCTTAGAGTTGGACAGACCTCAGTAAGTGCTAGTATGGGAGCGACGTGTGAGAATATGAGAGTAACACTGTTAAAGAATGAAAGGGGAAGTGTGATGGCACAAGCATGAGAGGCCAATAGACATGTATGAAGCATGATGAGAAAGTGTGACTTTCGGTGTGAAAGTAGAAGTATGATCGCCAGATTGGGAATATGAGGATAATTATGAAATATTACTATGAGAGATAATATGTTGAAGTAATTGGGATTAAATGGAGAATATGAGAGAGGGAGTACATGTGAGAGACAGGGCAATTGGTAAGAAAGTGAACAAATGGGAATGAAATGTAATGATAAGAATTGGACTGTGGTAGATTGCCGTAGTGAGGTAAACTATGAAAAACACAGTATGCATCCGGTATTGTAATCGTGAGAGAATAAGTGAGAGTGGAGGTCGGAAAGTGGGGGAACGATGAGCATCTTCGTAAGACAGGCGCAGCCAAGAGTAGCGAGCTGTGCGAACTCCGCAGTGGTTGTGGTTTTTGTCTCAAAACGCCTCGCAGAGTGTTTTTCTTGCCGAGTGGGATCGATTTGCCCGCCGGCCTGCCTACGAGTCTGCAAGCTCGTTCACCCATCAAAGTTCTTACCTCTGGCTGTCAAGCAGAAATTCACATAGAGCGTCTTTGATAGTTTATTACCCCTCCAGGACCAAATAATTGAGATTAAAACTACCACTACCACTACTAACACTACGTTACAAAAATATGTATTAATTCCTGCAAAGACTTCAATCTTGAATCCTCTTTGGCCAAGACTGTTTCTTTGATAGCTCTAAAATACACAATTCAAAATTAAATTGGAAAATTTTGTCTTAGTTAATGTTCTTAGGTATTGCTAGAAGTGCTGATTTGTGTCTTTTTTTTTTTCTTTTTCTTTTTTAATCTAGATTAAAATTGCAAGTTTCTTGTTTATGTTAGTTAATTAGTTAGGATAAATTAATTTTATACTTAATCACTCATTTAAAGTTTGTGTGATGCAACCTATGTATATTTTTGTGTAGCTTTACTTTGTTTATAGTGTTTTTTCTCTCTCTCTCTCTTTATTTCTTGTGTAGCTTTATTTTGTATATAGTGTATTTTTTCAGTTTATTTCTATTATTGTATTTGTATTCCTGGTGTTGTGGAAGAGAAGGCCTGATGGCCTTAACTACACCAGAATAAATAAATAAATAAATAAATAAATAAATAAATAAATAAATAAATAAATAAATAAATAAAATATTCAGTATATCTTCTGAAAAATAACATATATAGGGTGCGTCAGAAAGAACGGATGGATTTCACAAGGCAAGAAAATTGTAAGGATTCATCAAATCAAAAATTTATTGTTATAAACATATTCACCAATATATGCAGTTTATTTATGGTATACAACATCATCCATATGATGTCCTTGGCTTTCGATACAGGCATCGAGGCGTTTTCTGAAGTTCGCCGTCCCTTTCACAGTCATAGTTGGTGGGATTGCCGCGATTTCTTCACGAATCGCCGTCTTCAGTTCGTCCAGTGTATGTGGTTACTTACGCCTTCAAATGGTCCCAAAGAAAGAACTCGCAGGGCGCGAGATCTTACCGTAACCTCGGACAATCTCAGTGCAATAGCATGTTTGCGGGCTGATCGTTGAGGTGGCCGGACAACCTAATGTCTGTTTCCACATTTGCAGGTGTACACCCGCTCCGTGTTCGTCCAGGTAATTTCTTCTTTAATGTTGAACCTGTGGTACGAAATGAAGTCACCCACCGCAAAATTGTATTCCGAGTTGGAATCCTAGCGTGACGTCCGATGTCGAAATGAGTCCTGAGTGGCGATCACAGACTCTTCATTTTTGAAAAATGTATCTGCGATGAAAGCACGTTGTACACCAGACCAACACCATGTTCTCAACTGAAACTGCATTCTCTGGCTGACTCAACAGTCGTGGTCCCCCTCACTCTGCTGCGTATCGATAGTTTGAAATCCATCCGTTCTTTCTGACGCACCCTGTATAAAGTAAATTAATAACACAATAATAATTATATTTTTCACGAAAACATTTTCATAAAATTGTACGTATTTACTAATACTTGTATAGTTGGTATACTTTGTACTTCAGGGCAAACCCTATTTTAGGGGAAGTTTGAGAAATAACACTGGAATAGACATCTAGAGTCTGGAATTCTATTGCAATGACTGATTCAGCAAAAGTGTAAAAACAGGGGTGAGAAACTCGTATTTTAAAAAGAGCAGACATTATGGGTATCTACGTACAACAGCAACTGTAGCGGGAGAAGCCAAGCTCTCTGAGAGTGGCTATTTCCCATCCCTGGTGTAAATTATCCAAAGAAAATTCCTATATTTATGTTCATGTAGATTTATTTAATTACACCGGATACAGCTATGAAAAAAAACTGTGATTATTTTAATTGTGCATTCTTATATTCCAATTTAGTAATTTCGATTGTGTACATGAACATGTTAGATGTAAAATTAATGTTAATACTTACATGTAACTTCGTTCACTTGCAAGATGGTTATTAACATTTTGGGGACACTCATTTGAAGCTAAATCGATTTTCGTTTTACAAAAGAAAGCTGTAAGGATAATATATATTATTTTAATGTACCAAAGTACATATGGTGTTTCCATGCAGATATTCTGCGTCATCGTACGATGAAAGAGAAGTGGAACGGAAAAAAATTCTCTCCGGCACCGGGATTTGAACCCGGGTTTTCAGCTCTATGTGCTGATGCTTTATCCACTAAGCCACACCAAATTCCCATCTCGGTGTCCGATCGAATCCTCTCTGTTTAAGTTCCACCTCTTGGGTTCCCTCTGGTGGCCGCCCTCTGCACTACGTCATAGATGTCTATGAACGTAGGACTCATGTCCACATATGTGCGGAGGTGCACTCGTTATGAGTGACTGTTTAGCCGGGATCCGACGCATATCCGGTGTGGTGACAGCCATAACAAAATTACAAAACACCTCCACATATGCAGTATGCACCAGAAATGCTAACCACACCTACAGAGACATCAACACAGACATGGAAATTCTACAAATTCAACCAAAAAGCCAGAAACTAAACACACTAGAAGAATACGAAACATACAGACACACAAAAACACATCCATATTAAATTCTCAACGCACAACTTAATTTCAGAACACACACACTTTGACTCCACATTACACTACACAAACACACCCCCACAAGAAACAAAACAAAAGGCGCCAAGACCAGCAACAACCAGTTCTGAAGAAGGTCAATAACAGACCGAAATATGTTAACCAGGTACAGTAATATTTAACATGAGAAAGACATATAATAGATATTCCGAAACATTTGTTACTGTTGCTCCAAGATATTTGAATTTTTCCACCTCTACTACTACTACTGACTCACTTTTCAGGAACCCGGAGGTTCATTGCCGCCCTCACATAAGCCCGCCATTGGTTCCTATCCTAAGCAAGATTAATTCAGTCTCTACCATCATATCCCACCTCCCTCAAATCCATTTTAATATTATCTTCCCATGTACGTCTCGGCCTCCCCAAAGGTTTTTTTTTCCCCCTCAGGCCTCCCAACTAATACTCTATATGCATTTCTGGATTCGCCCATACGTGCTACATTCCCTGCCCATCTAAAACGTCTGGCTTTAATGTCCCTAATTATGTCAGGTGAAAAAACAATGCGTGCAGTTCTGTGTTACGTAACTTCCTCCATTCTCCTGTAACTTTATCGCTCTTAGCCCCAAATATTTTAACCACCCTATTCTTAAACACCCTTCACTTCTGTTTCACAACCATACAGAACAACCGGTAATATAACTGTTTTATGAATTCTAACTTCCAGGTTTTTTGAGAGCAGACTGGATGACAAAAGCTTCTCAACCAAATAATAACAGGCATTTTCCACATTTATTCTAAGTTTCATTTCCTTGTAAGTGTCATTTATATTTATTACTGTTATTCCAAGATATTTGAATTTTTCCACCTTTTCAACGGATAAATTTCCAAATTTTATATTTCCATTTCGTACAATATTCTGGTCACGAGACATAATCATATACTTACTTTGTCTTTTCGGGATTTACTTTCAAACCTATCTCTTCACTTGCTTAAAGTAAAATTCCCGTGTTTTCCCTAATCATTTGTGGATTTTCTCCTAACATATTCACGTCATCCGCATAGACAAGCAGCTGATGTAACCCGTTCAATTCCAAATCATCTCTGTTATACTGGACTTTCCTAATGGCATACTATTTAGCGAAGTTAAAAAGTAAAGGTGATAAAAACTAGCTTCTTAGATCCAGATATAGTACACGCAATATCCACGTATATACAGTCGTACATAAAAAATTTACAAGGTGTTTTTTTTTTTTCTTCGAGAACTTTCAGACGATTTCTACTAATTACTGTCCATAAAAACGTTGTGAAGATGGTTTTAACAGTAATACCCGAATACTGTAGCGCCTCCATCTTGTTTACGAAGTATACTTGGTTAAAGCTCATGAACCTGTAACAGGACAGATTGCTCTAACATGTCCATGTACGCAATCCTGATTACTCAATTTTCTGCAACAAGGAATTGTCCGATAATGTAGTCGTACATGAGGCCGCACTATATGTTAATGTCAAGTCTGGAATGCGCATTTCGCCTCCCATATATCCTCATGGTGTTCCCTTGCACATACAATGTGCTTTCGACTGTGCAAATCATTCGACATGAGGAGTTTGCCATTTTGTAGCAATAAGTAAACACCTTTGCTCACTCAACAATACTTTAAATCTTCACTTTTGTTAATATTACAGAGAATAATTGATTTTTTCAATAGTTGTTTGCTTTGTTTTAATTTAATTTGTATATAATAGTATACAATATACATGCGGATGACGTGAATATTTAGGAGAAAATCCACAAACGATTAGGGAAAACACGGGAATTTTACTTGAAGCAAGTAAAGCGGTAGGTTTGAAAGTAAATCCCGAAAAGAAAAAGTATAATATTATGTCTCGTGACGAGAATATTGTACGAAATGGAAATATAAAATTTGGAAATTTGTCTTTCGAAGAGGTGGAAAACTTCAAATATCTTGGAGCAACAGTAACAAATATAAATCATACTCGGGAGGAAATTAAACACAGAATAAATATGGGAAATGCGTGTTATTATTCGGTTGAGAAGCTTTTATCATCCAGTCTGCTGTCAAAATATCTGAAAGTTAGAATTTATAAAACAGTTATGTTACCAGTTGTTCTGTATGGTTGTGAAACTTGGACTCTCACTTTGAGAGAGGAACATAGGTTAAGGGTGTCTGAGAATAAGGTGCTTAGGAAAATATTTGGGGTTAAGAGGGATGAAGTTACAGGAGATTGGAGAAAGTTACACAACACAGAACTGCACGCATTGTATTCTTCACCTGACATAATTAGGAACATTAAATCCAAACGTTTGAGATGGGCAGGGCATGTAGTACATATGGGCGAATCGAGAAATACATATAGAGTGTTAGTTGGGAGGCTGCAGGGAAAAAAACCTTTGGGGAGGCCGAGACGTAGATGGGAGGATAATATTAAAATGGATTTGAGGGAAATGGGCTATGATGATAGAGATTTGATTAATCTTACTCAGGATAGGGACCAATGGCGGGCTTATGTAAAAGCCAGGAAGTAAGTATACAATATATATTATAGAACACAATAATAAACATGATACACATTAACTGTAAAGTACTCTATATACAGGGCGTCCCATTTATCTTGTGAACCTATTATAACTTTTTTTTTGGATAGGTATTGGAATTTTTGTTCTTGAGAGTTATGTTAGAACGAGGGGCTAACATGAATGTGGAGATTTGGTGCATGTAACTACATTATGGTACAAGAAACACGTGACATCAATTTTTCAAATAGCACTACATACTTTAATCATGTTACATTGATTACACACATTAAGTCGAATTCAAAAATGTATCTCAATGTCACCTTCCCAATCAAAAACAACAAATGCAAAATGAATGCCATCAGATTGTGCCGTTTGTTGCGGTGCCCCATTCATCTTGTGCATTAACTTACACAAAACGAAAGACGACTTACGTCCGTACACGTCGTGTGTTGTGTTTGCTGTCTTATCATGTAAACAAACCACAACAACGTCGACGCCACAATCCACATACAGTGGCCTGCACGTTCTCCGCACCTGTCGCCACTCGACTTCTTCCTGTGGGGAACTGTAAAGTACAGTGTGTACTAGAATATTTTGACAACACTAGACGACATACAGTAACGCTTTCGACAGGCTTATGTGTCCATTCATCCAGCAACATGCAGGGCAGTCATACGGTCTTTCGGGGAACGCCTTCGAATGTGCATTAATGTGAATGGTCACCATTTGGAACATCTTCTGTGGCTCTGAAAGCATAACATTATCACACTGGAAGTACGTTTTTGTTTCGTTTTGTTGTTATTGATTAGGAAGGTGACATTGTGATACATTTTTGAACTCGTCTTAATGTGTGTAATCAATGTAACGAGATTAAATTATGTAGTTCTATTTGAAAAACTGATGACGCCACGTGTATCTTGTACCATAATGTAGTTACATGCAGCAAATGTCCACACTCAAGTTCTAACATAACGCTCAAAAACAAAAATTCCAATACCTATCCAAACACAAAAATTATAATGGGACACCCTTTATAATATATTCAATTAATTCTTCTAACGAAATCAACTCCGTTATGGTGAACAAAAACATAATGAAATTCATATCTTTTACTATAACTGCCAGTAAAAAATTGTTTAAGCTAAGAAAATGTTCTTCCTACGTCACATGACATTACAGGGACAAAATAATAATAACGAAAATCAATATACAAATTATCAATATTTACATTTTACAAAACCGCCTTTGCTTATCATAAAATAAATAAATGTTCATTAACATTTTCGATACTTGTGTATCATCTTCAGAAGTGAAGTTAGATTAATATGATGAAAACCTTACCTATTAGACGGAACTTAATGTGGTAATTTTCGGGTCATATTAGTGTGATTGCTTGGGCTTAACTTAGGTTGATCTGTGATATACATGCTATGTTAGGTTAAATGACTGCAAGTCATATGATATGATCTAAAATATATAAAATAAAACTGTTTAAGAATTGTAACCACTATTAGCGTAGTCATTGAAATGTGAACACTTTGTATAAACACTTTAAAAGTTTAAATCACATGAACATGTGCTGCCTGTATTTGCCGATTTAAATCACTGCAAGTCATGTGATATGATCTAAAATATATAAAATAAAACTGTTTAAGAATTGTAACCACTATTAGCGTAGTTATTGAAATGTGAACACTTTGTATAAACACTTTAAAAGTTTAAATCACTTTGAACATGTGTTGGCTGTATTTGCCGATTTAAATCACTGCAAGTCATGTGATATGATCTAAAATATATAAAATAAAACTGTTTAAGAATTGTAACCACTATTAGCGTAGTTATTGAAATGTGAACACTTTGTATAAACACTTTAAAAGTTTAAATCACTTTGAACATGTGTTGGCTGTATTTGCCGATTTAAATCACTGCAAGTCATGTGCTATGATCTAAAATATAAAATAAAACTGTTTAAGAATTGTAACCACTATTAGCGTAGTTATTGAAATGTGAACACTTTGTATAAACACTTTAAAAGTTTAAATCACTTTGAACATGTGTTGGCTGTATTTGCCGATTTAAATCACTGCAAGTCATGTGCTATGATCTAAAATATAAAATAAAACTGTTTAAGAATTGTAACCACTACTAGCGTAGTTATTGAAATGTGAACACTTTGTATAAACACTTTAAAAGTTTAAATCACTTTGAACATGTGTTGGCTGTATTTGCCGATTTAAATCACTGCAAGTCATGTGATATGATCTAAAATATAAATAAAACTGTTTAAGAATTGTAACCACTATTAGCGTAGTTATTGAAATGTGAACACTTTGTATAAACACTTTAAAAGTTTAAATCACTTTGAACATGTGTTGGCTGTATTTGCCGATTTAAATCACTGCAAGTCATGTGATATGATCTAAAATATAAATAAAACTGTTTAAGAATTGTAACCACTATTAGCGTAGTTATTGAAATGTGAACACTTTGTATAAACACTTTAAAAGTTTAAATCACTTTGAACATGTGTTGGCTGTATTTGCCGATTTAAATCACTGCAAGTCATGTGATATGATCTAAAATATAAAATAAAACTGTATAAGAATTGTAACCACTATTAGCGTAGTTATTGAAATGTGAACACTTTGTATATACACTTTAAAAGTTTAAATCACTTTGAACATGTGTTGGCTGTATTTGCCGATTTAAATCACTGCAAGTCATGTGATATGATCTAAAATATAAATAAAACTGTTTAAGAATTGTAACCACTATTAGCGTAGTTATTAAAATGTGAACACTTTGTATAAACACTTTAAAAGTTTAAATCACTTTGAACATGTGTTGGCTGTATTTGCCGATTTAAATCACTGCAAGTCATGTGATATGATCTAAAATATATAGAAAATAAAACTGTATAAAAATATAAAAAATATCGGCAAATACAGCCAACACATGTTCAAAGTGATTTAAATTTTTAAAGTGTTTATACAAAGTGTTCACATTTCAATAACTACGCTAATAGTGGTTACAATTCTTAAACAGTTTTATTTTATATTTTAGATCATATCACATGACTCGCAGTGGTTTAACCTAACATAGCATGTATATCATAGATCAACCTAAGTTAAGTCCAAGCAATCACACTAATATGACCCGAAAATTACCACATTAAGTTCCATCTAATAGGCAAGGTTTTCATCATATTAATCTAACTTCACATCTGAAGATGATACACAAGTATCGAAAACGTTAATGAAAATTTATTTATTTTATGATAAGCAAAGGCGGTTTTGTACACATATTATTAAGAAAATGTTGTTACAAGAGGATATTTATAATACATTACATCATTATTAATAATGACCCCCCCATGCGTACCTGCTTGCAATTCGACCTTGCTTACGTAGATCTATGTACCAGAAGAAACTACTCGATCCGCTGTACGTTTGGGAACAAAAATGAGCTGCCTGGTAATACTATAATACAATTTTTTTTACACTATAAGTACTTACTTACTTACTTACTGGCTTTTAAGGAACTCAGAGGTTCATTGCCGCCCTCACATAAGCCCGCCATTGGTCCCTATCCTGAGCAAGATTAATCCAATCTCTATCATCATATCCCACCTACCTCAAATCCATTTTTATATTATCTTCCCATCTACGTCTCGGCCTCCCTAAAGGTCTTTTTCCCTCCGGCCTCCCAACTAACACTCTATATGCATTTCTGGATTCGCCCATACGTGCTACATGCCCTGCCCATCTCAAACGTCTGGATTTAATGTTCCTAATTATGTCAGGTGAAGAATACAATGCGTGCAGTTCTGTGTTGTGTAACTTTCTCCATTTTCCTGTAACTTCATCTTAGCCCCAAATATTTTCCTAAGCACCTTATTCTCAAACACCCTTAAACTATGTTCCTCTCTCAAAGTGAGAGTCCAAGTTTCACAACCATATATAGCAACCGGTAATATAACTGTTTTATAAATTCTAACTTTCAGATTTTTTGACAGCAGACTGGATGATAAAAGCTTCTCAACCGAATAATAACAGGCATTTCCCATATTTATTCTGTGTTTAATTTCCTCCCGAGTATCATTTATATTTGTTACATTTGCTCCAAGATATTTGAACTTCTCCACCTCTTCAAAAGATAAATTTCCAATTTTTATATTTCCATTTCGTACAATATTCTCGTCACGAGACATAATCATACAATTTTTATTTTCGGGATTTGCTTCCAAACCGATCTCTTTACTTGCTTCAAGTAAAATTCCCGTGTTTTCCCTAATCGTTTGTGGATTTTCTCTTAACATATTCACGTCATCCGCATAGACAAGCAGTTACACTGTAAGTAATAAATTTAATTTGGTGGAAAATTTTTGCCCACTCTAGGTAACCCAAGTCACATCAAATATCTTGATAATGCTTGGCTTAAATGAGTGAAACCTGTTTTCTGGGTAACACTCTGTATAAGTGTGGAATAGTATCCCTTCATTCCAGTCGGGGATCGAAATCTAAATCAAGGGATGATAAATCACTCGCTTCTAAATGAGCTACAGAAGAGGTGCCATCATATTAGACTGGAAGATAATTAATGCTCGCGGAAATAGCTCATAGAATACCTTTACATTTTAGTAAATCCATCATTTTTATTCTCACAATATAATTTCTCTTGTTGTCGCAGTAAGAAGAGCACTCTATATATCGACAGCAGTGACATCTCGGCTGTGTAGCCGTTCTCTAGCATTTCTACTCGTCTTCCCTCGAGAAGAGAAGGAGAGGAGACTTCCGAGCCAACAAATCCTCTTATGTTTCTGATATTTCTTTCCATCTTATCTCCTTTTATTTCTACAACATGTCGGCATTTTTTATCTTATTTCTTTTTTACAAAAAGTTTCCTTTAGGTTTTGTTTGTTAACTTGTAGTGGGATGTATAACTGGGGGTTAAGCACACACCGTCTCGGCAGAGAGCTCTTGGCTTTCATTCTGGGAGTTCTTACTGTATTCAATTACACTGGCCTACATAACAGTCTTTACACACAGGCCTGCTTGAAGTGCCCAAGGCTATACCATTGTAAGATCGATATCCGAAAAACTTTAACTTGCTGATACGAATATTGTATATGGAGTGTATCATATAGATCAGAGAGGATAAAAAAATAGATATATTCATTAACTTTTCGTACAACATTCCCCCATAAGGATATACATAAATATACTTGGACTTCTCCAGATGGATTGACACACAACCAAATAGATCACATCTTGATAGATAAACGGAGACATACTAGTATAGTAGATATTCGAACTTTCAGGGGTGCAGACTGTAATTCTGACCATTATTTGGTGATTGGAGAATTAAGAGAAAGATTATCAGTAGCCAAGCGACTAGAGCAACAAGTTAATATTACTGAATTCAATATTTTGAAATTAAAGGACGAGGAAGCTAAGCAAAATTATCAGGTCGAAATTTCGAATAGGTTTGCTACTTTAGAAAGTTCCGACGAAGTTGAGAAAGAATTAGATGTTAATAGCGTGTGGAAAAATATCAGCGATAGTATCAAAATTGCAGCTGAGCAGAGCATAGGTTATTATGAAACTAAGAAAAAGAAACCGTGGTTTGATGAAGATTGTTGCATGGTAGTAGAAAGAAGGAAACAGGCAAAATTGAAATTCTTACAGGATCCAGTTGAGGAGAAGAGAAATAATTATTTCAATGAAAGACGGGAAGCAAGTCGTACACTTAGGAATAAAAAGAAAGGTTACTTGAAGGAAAAACTGAATGAGGTAGAAACAAATAGTAGGAATAAAAACATTCGAGATTTATATAAGGGTATAAAGGAATTTAAGAACGGATATCAGCCAAGGGTAAACGTGATCAAGGATGAGAATGGTGACTTGCTTGCAGACTCTCCATCAATCCTAAACAGATGGAAAAACTATTTTGCGCAACTACTAAATGTACATAGGCCAAATAGAAATGATCGGGACGAAATTGAAATACAAACTGCTGAGCCATTTATACCCGAACCCACGCTTTCAGAAGTCGAAATTGCGATAGAAAATCTGAAAAAGTACAAGTCTCCAGGTATCGATCAAATTCCAGCAGAATTAATACAAGAGGGTGGAAGTTTTTTTTTTTTTTTTTTTACGTTGGGGATTTACTGAAGTGAATTTTTGATGGCAGGCAGAGTAATGAGGGTGGAAGTGCATTATATAGCGAAATTTATAAACTTGTACTTGCTATTTGTGAAAAGGAAATTGTACCATAACAATGGAAGGAGTCCATAATTGTACCTATTTTTAAAAAGGGGGACAAAACCAATTGTGGTAACTGTCGAGGAATATCACTTTTGTTGACGTCGTACAAAATTTTGTCCAATATTCTTTTGAGAAGATTAACTCCGTACGTAGATGAAATTATTGGGGATCATCAGTGCGGTTTTCGGCATAACAGATCGACTATTGATCAGATTTTTTGTATTCGACAGATAATGGAGAAAAAATGGGAGTATAAGGGTACAGTACATCAGTTATTCATAGATTTAAAAAGACATATGACTCGGTTAAGAGGGAAGTATTATATGATATTCTTATTGAATTTGGTATTCCCAAGAAACTAGTTCGATTAATTAAAATGTGTCTCAGTGAAACATACAGCAGAGTCCGTATAGGTCAGTTTCTATCTGATGCTTTTCCAATTCACTGCGGGCTAAAGCAGGGAGATGCACTATCACCTTTACTTTTTAACTTTGCTCTAGAATATGCCATTAGGAAAGTTCAGGATAACAGGCAGGGTTTGGAATTGAACGGGTTACATCAGCTTCTTGTCTATGCAGATGACGTGAATATGTTAGGAGAAAATACACAAACGATTATGGAAAACACGGAAATTTTACTTGAAGCAAGTAAAGCGATTGGTTTGGAAGTAAATCCCGAAAAGACGAAGTATATGATTATGTCTCGTGACGAGAATACTGTACGAAATGGAAACATAAAAATTGGAGATTTATCCTTCGAAGAGGTGGAAAAATTCAAATATCTTGGAGCAACAGTAACAAATATAAATGACACTCGGGAGGAAATTAAACGCAGAATAAATATGGGAAATGCGTGTTATTATTCGATTGAGAAGCTCTTATCATCCAGTCTGCTGTCCAAAAATCTGAAAGTTAGAATTTATAAAAACAGTTATATTACCGGTTGTTCTGTATGGTTGTGAAACTTGGACTCTCAATCTGAGAGAGTAACATAGGTTAAGGGTGTTTGAGAATAAGGTGGTTAGGAAAATATTTAGGGCTGAGAGGGATGAAGTTACAGGAGAATGGAGAAAGTTACACAACACAGAACTGCACGCATTGTATTCTTCACCTAACATAATTAGGAACTTAAAATCCAGACGTTTGAGATGGGCAGGGCATGTAGCACGTATGGGCGAATCCAGAAATGCATATAGAGTGTTAGTTGGGAGACCGGAGGGAAAAAGACCTTTAGGGAAGCCGAGACGTAGATGGGAGGATAATATTAAAATGGATTTGAGGGAGGTGGGGTGTGATGATAGAGACTGGATTAATCTTGCACAGGATAGGGACCGATGGCGGGCTTATGTGAGGGCGGCAATGAACCTTCGGGTTCCTTAAAAGCCATTTGTAAGTAAGTAAGTACCGGTATTCATTAACTTTTCAGCTGGATATACAGGATGTTTCCGGAATGATGTTGTAGAAAACAAAGAACGGACGGTAGAAAACAAAGAATGGACGTGGCAAAATTTTCCTTTGTTAACCGCACAATAGTAGACTGGAACAGCTTACCTGCGGCAATCTTTCAGGGTGGTCCTCTTAAAATCAATACATTTAAGGAAAGGTTGAGAAGAATAGACTGAAAATTTAATTGGAGGTGCTGCGTAATTATTTAAGTTGTGTCATGTAATTAATTGAGTTGATATATAATTAAGTTGATATGTAATTAATTAAGATTATATGTAAATAAATTAAGGTGATATGTAATTAAGGTGATATGTAATTAATTAAGATGATATGTAATTAAGTTGGTATGTAATTAATTAAGGTGATATGTAATTACTTAAATTGGTAATAGTTGGGTGAAATAGAAGTACTTATAAGTTACATTTACTTTTGCTTATCGTAGGCGTTATTATAGAATAGTTTTTATTTATAGTCCTAGGTTTACTGCATCTACTATTTATAGATTTACATTTATTTTATTTTATTTCATTTACGTTTATTTTATTTTATTTCACGTAATTGTAATTATTGTATATTATATATCACTACCACCGGGTGTATACCCAATTGTAGTGTTAATAAATAAATACATACACATACATGCATACATACATACATACATACATACATACATACATACATACATACATACATACATACATACATACATACATACATACATACATACATACATACATACATACATACATACATACAAACTTTCAGGGATGATGGGGAAGGGCACATGTATCAATTTGAGATAATGAACCCTGGTCCGGAAATGACCGAGTCAAAAGTTATAAGCAAAAATAGTTGTGTGGAAATGGAATTGTAATTTGGTACCACGTGCCCTTCTTTCCTTAACTTTTGGAACAGTCGTGGAAAGATGGTATGGGTCGGATGTCTCCTACGTAGATACTTGCCCCGATACAATCTGTGAGCTTGTCTACTGTTCCCATTGGCTCATCCGTTTTCGAAAATCAGATCTGCATATTCCGCTCTCGTGTACTCCTCCATTTTACTAAGACTGATCGATTGGACACTGCCACTTGTACACATACACTGCTGTCTACAGACGTGCATATCAGGACCGACCATGTCCGTTACACATTACGCTATCTGCATTGCTTTAGTGTAGTTTCCTGTCCCCATCCCGCAGACAGCGCACTGAATGGAATACTGTAAGTAGATAACGTAAACAACGTCAGATGAATACAGTATGTGTAAGATGTACAGATAAATACACATAAATAAGGTGTACAGAGGAATAAAATTATTTCATTTCCACACAACTATTTTTGCTTGTAACTTGCGACTCAATCATTTCCGGACCATGGTTCCTTATCTCAAATTGATACATGTGTCCTTCCCCATCATCCCTGAAAGTTTGTAACACTAGCTCGGAAACACCCTGTATACAGGATGATTCAGAACCTCTATGATAAACTATGGAAACCGATAGATCTCGCAATGAGGATAATTTTTTGTGAAACAACCTGTGTTCT